>NW_028246535.1:0-91713 GCF_964263255.1 Lissotriton vulgaris | reverse complement strand
CACCCCCTGTGGAAAGCAATATTTTGTTAAAACTCACAAGCAATGTTGGTTTTCACAGTCACTGATCGTAACTAAGAGGTCGGGGAGGTCGGGCTCGGATCATACTGGGCTCGAGAGTCCAGGAAGACCCGAGCTGAACCAGAGCCGGGTATTTTGCTTGGACCAGTTTCAAGCTTTCAACGGCTCACCAACCTGTAGTTTCGGGTCTGTTGGTCCAATTGGTTCTGTTCGAATGAATGAATAATGACTGCAACTTCGAGGATGCATCATGCTGTGTAATGTAAGCCCATGGCAGGAAATAGTATAATCAGTAACAAGGAACAATCTGACAGCCTTATCTTTGTTCCCCCTACGCACACACCACACTTACTGCCCTAAAACATATTCCTATCCGCATTCTCCGTTCCCTCTACCATCTCCTCCTACATGTTCACCTGCCTCCATTCCCATCCGTCAGGTGTCTCCATCATCCTGCCTCCTTCCCTCCTCCCCCAACCTGCCTCGTTCACTCCCTCCTCCATCATCCTGCCTCGTTCCCTCCCTCCTCCATCATCCTGCCTCGTTCACTCCCTCCTCCATCATCCTGCCTCGCTCCTCCTCCCTCCTCCATCATCCTGCCTCGTTCACTCCCTCCTCCATCATCCTGCCTCGTTCCCTCCCTCCTCCATTATCCTGCCTTGTTCCCTCCCTCCTCCACCATCATTCTGCCTTGTTCCTCCCTCCTCCATCATCCTGCCTCCTTCAGTCCCTCCTCCATCATCCTGCCTCGTTCAGTCCCTCCTCCATGATCCTGCCTCATTCACTCCCTCCTCCATCATCCTGCCTCGTTCCTCTTCCCTCCTCCATCATCCTGCCTCGTTCTCTCCCTCCTCCATCATCCTGCCTCGTTCCCTCCCTCCTCGCCTCGTTCCCTCCCTCCTCCACCATCATTCTGCCTTGTTCCCACCCTCCTCCACCATCCTGCCTCGTTCACTCCCTCTTCCATCATCCTGCCTCGTTCCTCTCCCTCCTCCATCATCCTGCCTCGCTCCTCCTCCCTCCTCCATCATCCTGCCTCGTTCCCTCCCTCCTCCACCATCCTGCCTCGTTCCTCTGCCCTCCTCCATCATCTGGCCTCGTTCCCTCCCTCCTCCATTATCCTGCCTCGTTCCCTCCCTCCTCCATCATCCTGCCTCGTTCCCTCCCTCCTCCATTATCCTGCCTCGTTCCCTCCCTCCTCCACCATCATTCTGCCTTGTTCCTCTCCCTCTTCCATCATCCTGCCTCGTTCCCCTCCCTCCTCCATCATCCTGCCTCGTTCACCTCCCTCCTCCATCATCCGGCCTCGTTCCCTCCCTCCTCCATCATCCTGCCTCGTTCCTCTCCCTCCTCCATCATCCTGCCTCGTTCAGTCCCTCCTCCATCATCCTGCCTCGTTCCCTCCCTCCTCCATCATCCTGCCTCGTTCCCTCCCTCCTCCATCATCCTGCCTCGTTCAGTCCCTCCTCCATCATCCTGCCTCGTTCCCTCCCTCCTCCATTATCCTGCCTCGTTCCCTCCCTCCTCCACCATCATTCTGCCTTGTTCCTCCCTCCTCCATCATCCTGCCTCGTTCCCTCCCTCCTCCATCATCCTGCCTCGTTCCCCTCCCTCCTCCATCATCCTGCCTCGTTCACCTCCCTCCTCCATCATCCGGCCTCGTTCCCTCCCTCCTCCATCATCCTGCCTCGTTCCTCTCCCTCCTCCATCATCCTGCCTCGTTCAGTCCCTCCTCCATCATCCTGCCTCGTTCCCTCCCTCCTCCATCATCCTGCCTCGTTCCCTCCCTCCTCCATCATCCTGCCTCGTTCAGTCCCTCCTCCATCATCCTGCCTCGTTCCCTCCCTCCTCCACCATCCTGCCTCGTTCCTCTGCCCTCCTCCATCATCCTGCCTCGTTCCCTCCCTCCTCCATCATCCTGCCTCGTTCCCTCCCTCCTCCATCATCCTGCCTCGTTCAGTCCCTCCTCCATCATCCTGCCTCGTTCCCTCCCTCCTCCACCATCCTGCCTCGTTCCCTCCCTCCTCCATTATCCTGCCTCGTTCTCTCCCTCCTCCATCATCCTGCCTCGTTCCCTCCCTCCTCCATCATCCTGCCTCGTTCCTCTGCCCTCCTCCATCATCCTGCCTCGTTCCCTCCCTCCTCCATCATCCTGCCTCTTTCCTCTGCCCTCCTCCATCATCCTGCCTCGTTCCCTCCCTCCTCCATCATCCTGCCTCGTTCTCTCCCTCCTCCATCATCCTGCCTCGTTCTCTCCCTCCTCCATCATCCTGCCTCGTTCACCCCTCCTCCACCATCCTGCCTTGCTCCTCTGCCCTCCTCCATCATCCTTCCTGGTTCCTCTGCCCTCCTCCATCATCCTTCCTGGTTCCCTCCCTCCTCGCCTCGTTCTCTCCCTCCTCCATCATCCTGCCTCGTTCACCCCTCCTCCACCATCCTGCCTTGCTCCTCTGCCCTCCTCCATCATCCTTCCTGGTTCCTCTGCCCTCCTCCATCATCCTGCCTCGTTCCCTCCCTCCTCCATCATCCTGCCTCGTTCCCTCCCTCCTCCATCATCCTGCCTCGTTCAGTCCCTCCTCCATTATCCTGCCTTGTTCCCTCCCTCCTCCATTATCCTGCCTCGTTCCCTCCCTCCTCCCTCCTCCTTCCTGGTTCCTCTGCCCTCCTCCATCATCCTTCCTGGTTCCCTCCCTCCTCGCCTCGTTCCCTCCCTCCTCCATCATCCTGCCTCGTTCCTTCCTTCCTCCATCATCCTGCCTCGTTCTCTCCCTCCTCCATCATCCTGCCTCGTTCCCCTCCCTCCTCCATCATCCTGCCTCCTTCACTCACTCCTTCATCCTGACTTGTTCACTCCCTCCTCCGTCATCCTCCCCCCTTCACTTCCTCCTCCGTCATCCTGCCTCCTTCACTCACTCACTTCATCATCCTGACTTGTTCACTCCCTCCTCCACCATCCTGCCTCGTTCCTTCCCTCCTCCATCATCCTGCCTCGTTCCTCTCCCTCCTCCATCATCCTGCCTCGTTCACCCCCTCCTCCACCATCCTGCCTCGTTCCTTCCCTCCTCCATGATCCTGCCTCGTTCCTCTCCCTCCTCCATCATCCTGCCTCGTTCACCCCCTCCTCCATCGTCCTGCCTCGTTCCTCTCCCTCCTCCGCCATCCTGCCTCCTTCACTCCCTCCTTCATCATCTTGCCTCGTTCTCTCCCTCCTCCATCATCCTGCCTCCTTCACTCCCTCCTCCGCCATCCTGCCTCCTTCACTCACTCCTTCATCCTGACTTGTTCACTCCCTCCTCCGTCATCCTCCCCCCTTCACTTCCTCCTCCGTCATCCTGCCTCCTTCACTCACTCACTTCATCATCCTGACTTGTTCACTCCCTCCTCCACCATCCTGCCTCGTTCCTCTGCCCTCTTCCATCTTCCGGCCTCCTGGTTCTCACCATCATCTCTGGATCTCTTCTCCTTCCCCTGCCTGTCCTCACTGTCTTCTTGTGTTCTCTAGGACCATCTTCGGTCCTCTTTTGGGGGCAGTGTATGAGCCAGCAAGACCAGAGGAAGTGGCCCGAGTGTGGTGGCTCAGACAACGTTGCCATGAAAAGCAAAGCATGCATCTGGGCAATCAAAACACCTGAATAATGTGGATTCACACCACACTCCGCTAGAGAGGACTACAGGACTCACAATTCCCCAGGGATATTGAGACTCATGATAGTGGCAGAAATCAAAGTGAGTGGTTCATTGGGATTGAGGGGCACACCACTGATCTTCCCCTTACTAACACTGTACCCGTTTTCAGACCCTGTCTATACCCGTATTTATCGCTGTATTATTTTCATGTGCAGCATTGTCTGTGCACAGAGAAAACATTAGCTTTCCTTTCTATTAGATAAAGCACTGAGCAAACCTTGATTTATTACATTGTATTGTCTTCTGGTCTCTAACCCCACACCACCTCTCCGAGGAAGCCTTGAACTTCTCTGCTTTACTACCCTGTACTCCCCGAGTGTCCTTCCCTTTGTGGCATCTAACACTCTGCTCTCCGACCCTACGGCCGCTGTTCTGTTTGTATTTCCTAAGTCCCCTAAAACCTTCTGCTCTCTGACCCTACAGAAGCTGCTCTGTTTTTACTCCTGTGTACCCCTACAACCTTCTACTTACTTGCATTTCTTGGCGGCTGTATGACCCCTCCCCCCCCCCCCCCCCCCCCCCACCCCCACACTCTCCCTTCCTTCTGGTCTCTTCGAACCTTGCATACTCCACTGTTGTAGATGCCCTCATATTTTTAGAATCTCCAGTTCTTAAAACACTTTTTGCCCAATTCACCCTTTTTTTGCTTTTTGTACCAGCAATACTGCCCCAACAGCTTCTTAGACTACACACACCTACTGCCTCCATTCCTTGTGCTATTTGTCTGCTCTACCACCCACCCATCCTGGCTCGACTATCTGGATCCGGACACCTTTCTCATCTATGATGCCCCAGCTCCACTTGTGCACCTGTATACTATTAGGATCTTAATAACACTCATCTTTGCCACCACGTGAACATCTTGTTGCTTTACTGTCGTTTTTGCACTTATTTTAGAGGATAAAATAGTGTACATTACATAATCAAGAAACGCTGGGCACTGTGCAGACATTAAATGGAAAGCCACTGCAAGTTCAGCAGCATGTGCAAACACATATAGGTCATGAATACGTTTTTGTTTCGGTTTTATAATAACTCCATATTTTTAATGCTCTGGTTCCCACAGATATTGTATACTCCTAATATGCTCACCTCATTCTGTGTGGCCTCTTTCCTCACTACTCGCCACCCCTAAATAGTAATGTGCAGTTTCCTTTGATATTGCCTTATTTGATTTGTCATCCGTACAATACAGGTCAAAACATTTTGTGAAGTTGTTTTTTGGGCTATATGGTACACTGCATTTGCCACAAACCTAAGCAGGACTCAAGCCCCTCACCCCAATTACAAGACAAGTGACACCTATGCACTATTTTACACGTTCCAATTTCACAAAAGCACACACTCTCCGCGATCCAACACACACTAACCAAGGTAAATTAAAAATAGAGACAATGGTGATCAGTTTACTCATTTTATTACAAAATATAAAATATAAACATATATTTGAGCAATATGGTCTTCATAAAAGGTAGTAATAAGATTAAAATAAATTAAAATTCTCATTGTAACACAAACACATTAGCTGCAGAGAACACAGCATGTATTCAGTACATGTGGCCATAGAATTTTCTGAATGATCTAGAAAAGTCTGCTAAGGGCCAGAAGTCTTTTTAATCCACTTTCTCAATTAGTGTGTCTATGGGAAGAGCACATTGTCTTCGATTAATCCACCTCCTGAATGGAGGGGCCATGCGAAGAGTCCATTATTGTCCACCAATAATCCCCCTCCTCAATGGTGGGACCATGAGAAGAGTCCATCATTAATCCACCTCCTCGATGGTGGGTCCAGCGCTGGAGCTCCCTTGGCGGGCCTGAGCTCCACAGCTCGCATCAGGCATTCCCCCAGACATCCCGCCCTGGTAGAGTTTGGTGATGATGGGATTACAGACCTTCTCCAGCTCTTTCTGCTGATGCTCATACTCCTCCTTCTCTGCCAGCTGGTTGCTCTCCAGCCAGGAGATGGTCTGGTTGCATTTGTCCACTATCTTCTTCCGTTCATCTTCACTGATCTTGTCCTTAAGTTTGTCATCCTCCACTGTACTCTTCATGTTAAAGGCGTAGGACTCCAGTATATTCTTGGCGGAGACCTTCTCTCTCTGGGCTTCATCATCTGCTTTGTACCGCTCAGCCTCCTGCAACATCCTCTCAATCTCCTCTTTGCTCAGCCGGCCCTTGTCGTTGGTGATGGTGATCTTGTTCTGTTTGCCGGAACTCTTGTCCACAGCAGAGACATTCAGGATACCATTAGCATCTATGTCAAAGGTCACCTCAATCTGGGGTACACCACGAGGGGCAGGTGGGATTCCGCTTAGATCAAATTTCCCCAGGAGATTGTTGTCCTTGGTCATGGCTCTTTCACCCTCATACACTTGGATCAGGACCCCAGGCTGGTTATCGGAGTAGGTGGTGAAGATCTGGGTTTGCTTGGTTGGGATGGTGGAGTTGCGCTTGATAAGGACAGTCATCACACCGCCTGCTGTCTCAAGCCCCAGTGAGAGAGGTGCTACATCCAGGAGGAGCAGGTCCTGCACATTCTCAGACTTGTCACCCATCAGTATAGCAGCTTGCACTGCTGCACCGTAGGCCACAGCCTCGTCTGGGTTGATGCTTTTATTCAGTTCTCTGCCATTGAAAAAGTCCTGCAGCAGTTTCTGGATTTTGGGGATGCGTGTCGATCCTCCTACAAGCACAACTTCATGGATCTGAGCTTTGTCCAGCTTGGCATCTCTCAGAGCCTTCTCCACAGGATCAAGGGTTGCTCTGAAGAGGTCAGCACACAGCTCCTCAAAGCGAGCTCTGGTGATGGAAGTGTAGAAATCGATGCCTTCGAACAGGGAGTCAATCTCGATGCTAGCCTGAGTGCTGGAAGACAGGGTTCTCTTGGCTCTCTCACAAGCAGTTCTCAGCCTCCTGACTGCCCTCTTGTTCTGGCCGATATCCTTCTTGTGCTTTCTCTTGAATTCCTCAATGAAGTGACTAACCATGCGGTTGTCAAAGTCTTCGCCTCCCAGGTGGGTGTCTCCAGCTGTAGCCTTGACTTCAAAGATGCCATCATCAATAGTTAGAATGGAAACATCAAAGGTACCTCCACCCAGGTCAAAGATCAGGACATTGCGCTCTCCCCTACCGCTCTTGTCCAGACCATAGGCGATGGCTGCTGCTGTGGGTCATTGATGATCCTCAGCACATTCAGGCCAGCGATCACCCCTGCATCTTTAGTGGCCTGCCTCTGGGAGTCGTTGAAGTAAGCAGGCACAGTGATGACAGCACTGGAGACTGGGTGGCCCAGGTATGCCTCAGCGGTCTCCTTCATCTTGGTCAGCACCATGGAAGACACCTCCTCAGGGGAGAAGATCTTGTTCTCTCCTCTGTACTCCACCTGCACCTTGGGCTTCCCACCATCGCTCACCACCTTGAAGGGCCAGTGCTTCATGTCCGCCTGCACCACTGCGTCATCAAACTTCCTGCCAATCAGTCTCTTGGCATCAAAGACGGTGTTCTGGGGGTTGAGGGCCACCTGGTTCTTGGCGGCGTCTCCGATGAGCCTCTCCGTGTCTGTGAAGGCCACATAGCTGGGGGTGGTGCGGTTGCCCTGGTCGTTGGCGATGATCTCCACCTTGCCATGCTGGAAGACCCCCACGCAGGAGTAGGTGGTGCCCAGGTCGATGCCGATAGCGACGCCCTTGGGTGCAGACATCTTCTGAGGTTTTTGTGATTCTGGGGAGGCTCTTGACAGGTTCTTGTCTTTAGGCTTCTTTCGGCGGCGATGAATCTTTATTGGAAACGGCCTCTCGGCTCTGTTCTGTGACGTCTCTCCTCACTGGTGATGGAAGCGCTCCTCCGGTCGTTGCTCTGTGACTTCTCTCCTCACGTGTGATGGAAGCGGCTCCTCCGGTCGTTCCTCTCTGTCTTCTCTGTTCTCCGGCTCGGATCTGACAGCGTCTCTCGGCGGCTCCTGTATTTATTCTCTAGCAGCCGCATACACTAAGTAGCCACGCGCAGTGGAACATGCCCTGTGTAGTAAGTAACTAGAGACCACAGGAACAGCAGAAGAGGTTTATTGCAGGAAACAGAGTAGAGTAACCTCAACACAAGGTGGCCAGGCACAAACTGTCGCCAGCTAGAACACTAGAAGGGGACAGAGCCATGTACATTCTGGAATGGATTGACACAGGTAGGAACCAAGGTGGAGTAGAGGAAATAGAAGAAGGATAAATATACAACACATCTCCTCTCGTAGAATAAAACAAAATAAAGTGAAAGGAAACTTAACGTGAAAAGGTAAGCATGTCATAAAAGGAAACTTAGCACAAGACTTAAAGAAGAATTTCTGAAGTAAAGGCAAAATAGAAGGCATCATGGAACAATAGGCATTCAAAGCATCAAATAACTAGAGAACATTGTATCAGCATTGAAGACATTACACAAAAGATAAACATTGAAAGGGACACACGTCACCCCTCTAAAAAGGACTAATCACAACAGAAATCATTTACTACCCTGTACTCCCTGAGTGTCCTTCCCTTTGTGGCATCTAACACTCTGCTCTCCGACCCAACAGCCGCTGTTCTGTTTGTATTTCCTGGGTCCCCTAAAACCCTCTGCTCTCTGACCCTACAGAAGCTGCTCTGTTTTTACTCCTGTGTACCCCTACAACCTTCTACTTACTTGCATTTCTTGGCGGCTGTATGACCCCCCCCCCCCCCACCTCCCTTCCTTCTGGTCTCTTCGAACCTTTGCATACTCCACTGTTGTAGATGCCCTCATATTTTTAGAATCTCCAGTTCTTAAAACACTTTTTGCCCAATTCACCCTTTTCTTGCTTTTTGTACCAGCAATACTGCCCCAACAGCTTCTTAGACTACACACACCTACTGCCTCCATTCCTTGTGCTTTTTGTCTGCTCTACCACCCCACCTGCTCCCTGACCCATCCATCCTGGCTCGACTATCTGGATCCGGACACCTTTCTCATCTATGATGCCCCAGCTCCACTTGTGCACCTGTAAACTATTAGGATCTTAATAACACTCATCTTTGCCACCACGTGAACATCTTGTTGCTTTACTGTCGTTTTTGCACTTATTTTAGAGGATAAAATAGTGTACATTACATAATCAAGAAACGCTTGGCACTGTGCAGGCATTAAATGGAAAGCCACTGCAAGTTCAGCAGCATGTGCAAACACATATAGGTCATGAATACGTTTTTGTTTCGGTTTTATAATAACTCCATATTTTTAATGCTCTGGTTCCCACAGATATTGTGTACTCCTAATATGCTCACCTCATTCTGTGTGGCCTCTTTCCTCACTACTCGCCACCCCTAAATAGTAATGTGCAGTTTCCTTTGATATTGCCTTATTTGATTTGTCATCCGTACAATACAGGTCAAAACATTTTGTGAAGTTGTTTTTTGGGCTATATGGTACACTGCATTTGCCATAAACCTAAGCAGGACTCAAGCCCCTCACCCCAATTACAAGACAAGTGACACCTATGCACTATTTTACACGTTCCAATTTCACAAAAGCACACACTCTCCGCGATCCAACACACACTAACCAAGGTAAATTAAAAATAGAGGCAATGGTGATCAGTTTACTCATTTTATTACAAAATATAAAATATAAACATATATTTGAGCAATATGGTCTTCATAAAAGGTAGTAATAAGATTAAAATAAATTAAAATTCTCATTGTAACACAAACACATTAGCTGCAGAGAACACAGCATGTATTCAGTACATGTGGCCATAGAATTTTCTGAATGATCTATAAAAGTCTGCTAAGGGCCAGAAGTCTGTTTAATCCACTTTCTCAATTAGTGTGTCTATGGGAAGAGCACATTGTCTTCGATTAATCCACCTCCTGAATGGAGGGGCCATGCGAAGAGTCCATTATTGTCCACCAATAATCCCCCTCCTCAATGGTGGGACCATGAGAAGAGTCCATCATTAGTCCACCTCCTCGATGGTGGGTCCAGCGCTGGAGCTCCCTTGGCGGGCCTGAGCTCCACAGCTCGCATCAGGCATTCCCCCAGACATCCCGCCCTGGTAGAGTTTGGTGATGATGGGATTACAGACCTTCTCCAGCTCTTTCTGCTGATGCTCATACTCCTCCTTCTCTGCCAGCTGGTTGCTCTCCAGCCAGGAGATGGTCTGGTTGCATTTGTCCACTATCTTCTTCCGTTCATCTTCACTGATCTTGTCCTTAAGTTTGTCATCCTCCACTGTACTCTTCATGTTAAAGGCGTAGGACTCCAGTATATTCTTGGCGGAGACCTTCTCTCTCTGGGCTTCATCATCTGCTTTGTACCGCTCAGCCTCCTGCAACATCCTCTCAATCTCCTCTTTGCTCAGCCGGCCCTTGTCGTTGGTGATGGTGATCTTGTTCTGTTTGCCGGAACTCTTGTCCACAGCAGAGACATTCAGGATACCATTAGCATCTATGTCAAAGGTCACCTCAATCTGGGGTACACCACGAGGGGCAGGTGGGATTCCGCTTAGATCAAATTTCCCCAGGAGATTGTTGTCCTTGGTCATGGCTCTTTCACCCTCATACACTTGGATCAGGACCCCAGGCTGGTTATCGGAGTAGGTGGTGAAGATCTGGGTTTGCTTGGTTGGGATGGTGGAGTTGCGCTTGATAAGGACAGTCATCACACCGCCTGCTGTCTCAAGCCCCAGTGAGAGAGGTGCTACATCCAGGAGGAGCAGGTCCTGCACATTCTCAGACTTGTCACCCATCAGTATAGCAGCTTGCACTGCTGCACCGTAGGCCACAGCCTCGTCTGGGTTGATGCTTTTATTCAGTTCTCTGCCATTGAAAAAGTCCTGCAGCAGTTTCTGGATTTTGGGGATGCGTGTCGATCCTCCTACAAGCACAACTTCATGGATCTGAGCTTTGTCCAGCTTGGCATCTCTCAGAGCCTTCTCCACAGGATCAAGGGTTGCTCTGAAGAGGTCAGCACACAGCTCCTCAAAGCGAGCTCTGGTGATGGAAGTGTAGAAATCGATGCCTTCGAACAGGGAGTCAATCTCGATGCTAGCCTGAGTGCTGGAAGACAGGGTTCTCTTGGCTCTCTCACAAGCAGTTCTCAGCCTCCTGACTGCCCTCTTGTTCTGGCCGATATCCTTCTTGTGCTTTCTCTTGAATTCCTCAATGAAGTGACTAACCATGCGGTTGTCAAAGTCTTCGCCTCCCAGGTGGGTGTCTCCAGCTGTAGCCTTGACTTCAAAGATGCCATCATCAATAGTTAGAATGGAAACATCAAAGGTACCTCCACCCAGGTCAAAGATCAGGACATTGCGCTCTCCCCTACCGCTCTTGTCCAGACCATAGGCGATGGCTGCTGCTGTGGGTCATTGATGATCCTCAGCACATTCAGGCCAGCGATCACCCCTGCATCTTTAGTGGCCTGCCTCTGGGAGTCGTTGAAGTAAGCAGGCACAGTGATGACAGCACTGGAGACTGGGTGGCCCAGGTATGCCTCAGCGGTCTCCTTCATCTTGGTCAGCACCATGGAAGACACCTCCTCAGGGGAGAAGATCTTGTTCTCTCCTCTGTACTCCACCTGCACCTTGGGCTTCCCACCATCGCTCACCACCTTGAAGGGCCAGTGCTTCATGTCCGCCTGCACCACTGCGTCATCAAACTTCCTGCCAATCAGTCTCTTGGCATCAAAGACGGTGTTCTGGGGGTTGAGGGCCACCTGGTTCTTGGCGGCGTCTCCGATGAGCCTCTCCGTGTCTGTGAAGGCCACATAGCTGGGGGTGGTGCGGTTGCCCTGGTCGTTGGCGATGATCTCCACCTTGCCATGCTGGAAGACCCCCACGCAGGAGTAGGTGGTGCCCAGGTCGATGCCGATAGCGACGCCCTTGGGTGCAGACATCTTCTGAGGTTTTTGTGATTCTGGGGAGGCTCTTGACAGGTTCTTGTCTTTAGGCTTCTTTCGGCGGCGATGAATCTTTATTGGAAACGGCCTCTCGGCTCTGTTCTGTGACGTCTCTCCTCACTGGTGATGGAAGCGCTCCTCCGGTCGTTGCTCTGTGACTTCTCTCCTCACGTGTGATGGAAGCGGCTCCTCCGGTCGTTCCTCTCTGTCTTCTCTGTTCTCCGGCTCGGATCTGACAGCGTCTCTCGGCGGCTCCTGTATTTATTCTCTAGCAGCCGCATACACTAAGTAGCCACGCGCAGTGGAACATGCCCTGTGTAGTAAGTAACTAGAGACCACAGGAACAGCAGAAGAGGTTTATTGCAGGAAACAGAGTAGAGTAACCTCAACACAAGGTGGCCAGGCACAAACTGTCGCCAGCTAGAACACTAGAAGGGGACAGAGCCATGTACATTCTGGAATGGATTGACACAGGTAGGAACCAAGGTGGAGTAGAGGAAATAGAAGAAGGATAAATATACAACACATCTCCTCTCGTAGAATAAAACAAAATAAAGTGAAAGGAAACTTAACGTGAAAAGGTAAGCATGTCATAAAAGGAAACTTAGCACAAGACTTAAAGAAGAATTTCTGAAGTAAAGGCAAAATAGAAGGCATCATGGAACAATAGGCATTCAAAGCATCAAATAACTAGAGAACATTGTATCAGCATTGAAGACATTACACAAAAGATAAACATTGAAAGGGACACACGTCACCCCTCTAAAAAGGACTAATCACAACAGAAATCATTCAAATAAGCAGGGGGTCTGTGACACCTTTGAGGTCTGGTGACAGACACCGGAGGGCTTGAAGTGGCAATGGGATTGGAAATAGGATCAGAAAAGGAATTGGGAGCAGGATCAGCAACGGGAATGGGAACAGACACAACGGGATCAGGAGCATCCCCTCCACCATCACCCCTAGCCAAGACATTGACAGGGGCAGGAGCCACAAAACCCGGATCCTGAGAAGGAACAAGCATAAACCCTGAGGAGGGAAGGTCCTGGACAGGAGCAGGGACGGGGCAGGAATAAGATCAATAACAGGACCAAGACTACCTTTCTGATAGAGGGCAACCCTCCTCAAGTTCCATTTTTCCCCATTTGAGAGAACAACATAATGAGGATAAACCATCTTAACGAGAAATGGGCCACGGAACTTGGACAAGCCGCCAGAAACACGACCAGACTTTACCTTGACAAGATCACCTTTCGCAATTTTACCAGCAACAACTTTGTTAGGGAAGGCTTTGGGAAACAGACCTTCTGAACTACAACCAGAAACACTCTTACCAGGAGAAGACACAGAGCCCTTACGAGAAAGCTTGGGAGCCACCCTAGGAACATCACCCAAAAGAGACTGACAGACCAGGTCCTTGAGCCAAGAGGGAATGAGTTTAGTGCTGGGGACTCTACCCCTCATCATCTCAAAAGGGGATCTGGAGTGGGAACCATGAAGAGTGGTACAGTACGCATAAACCATTTCCCTAACAAGGGAAGAGACAGAAGAACCACTGGAGAGGGCCATTTGAACGGTGCCTTTTACCAACCTATTAAGGCGTTCACAGAGTCCATTACCCTGAGGGTTGTAGAGGGAGGTCCTATGGTGGGAAATACCGCAATCAGACAAAAAGGCTTGCATCTCATGTGAGACCAACTGTGTGCCATTGTCAGTTATAAGGACATTGGGGAAACCTTCTCTAAAGAACAGAGACTTAAGATGATTAATGGTAGTAGCCGTAGTAATGTCCTTGAGAAACTCTACAGACAGCCACTTAGAGTGACAGTCGACAATGACAACAGCAAACCTCTGGGAAAGAGGCAATTCAGCAATGGGACCTATAAAATCTAAGCAGATGGTGTGCCACGGAATTTCAGGAAACTGCAACGCACCCATCTCAGACCCCACAGAAACCTTAAGTCTCTTCTCACCCACCTTGCAGGTAGAGCAGTCCTCAACCCATGAGGAGACCATGGAGTCCATACCGGGCCACCAGAAGTTGAGCTTGAGACGCTGTTGCGTCAGGGTTTGGCCAAGGTGACCCTCGTGTGCTAAAGAGATTAGCTTTGGTCTCAAGTCAGCAGGAGGTACAAATCTGTCACCACGCATTATGATGTTGTCATTGCATACAGACAAATCATCAATGACTTTTAGAAAAGGACGGACAGAGACATGGAGACAGCTCTCCCTGCGGGAACCCAACTTGATGAGCTGGATGACTTCCTGTAACACACTATCTCTAGACATAGCATCAACCCACTCAGTACGAGAAAAGGAGCTCTCAGAGAGTAGAAGCACATCGTCGATCCAAGCAACATTCTCATCACATCCCTCCAGACTGAAACCAACCTCAGAACCAGACGGAACAGCCAGCCTAGACAGACAGTCGGCCTGGAAGTTCCTCCACCCAGAGATGTGAGAGATGTCAAAGTGGTATTCCTGGAGCTTAGAGGCCAACCTGGCCAACCTCGGAGAACCACATGCCCCACCCCCAGGAGAAAGAATGCGAATGAGGGGTTTATGGTCAGTCTTGAGGTTGAAGCGGGTGCCCCATAGGTATGGTCGAAAATGATGAGCACCCCACGCAGCAGCCAAAGCCTCTTTCTCGATAACAGAATAGTTCTGTTCACATTTTGAAAGAGTACGTGAGGCAAAGGCAACTGGTCTGTCACCATCCTTATGAGACTGAAGTAAGACTGCGCCGAGGCCACAGGCACTGGCATCCACCAACAAAGTGGAGGACTTGGCAGTATCAAAGGGTGCCAGAACCTTAGCACTGCAGATAGCCTCCTTGATCTCATTGAAGCAAGCTTCCATTTCAGGACCCCATGAAAACCTGCAACCCTTCTTCAGCAAGGTTCTCAGAGGCAAGGTCTTCTCTGAGAATTTCTCCACAAATTTGGAGTAGTACTCGATCAAACCCATGAATGACCGCAACTGGTCCTTGTCAGACGGGCAAGGGGCTAAGCGTATTGCATCAAGGAGATTCTTCTTGGGTCTGACGCCATTGACTGAAATTTCATGTCCCAAGTACTCAATGTTCTCCACAAGAAAAGAACATTTCTCCCTACGTAGTGTAAGACCAGTGTCCCAGATCCTGTGTAGAACATTCCTGAGAACAAGGTTGTGATCAGTCACGGACTCTCCAAAGACCAAGATGTCATCTTGAAAGAATACCACATTTTTGAGTCCTTTAAAGATTTCGCTGACCAATCTTTGGAAGACACTCGCCGCCGAAATCAACCCAAAGGGAAGACGGGTAAATTAAAAAATACCCTCCGGAGTGATGAAGGCGGTAAGATGCTTCGAGGACTCATGGAGCTTAACCTGATGGTAGGCGCTCTTCAGGTCGAGTTTTGAGAAATATCTCGCCCCCTGAAGAGTGGAAACCATCTCCGTGATGTTGGGTAAAGGGAAGGTGTCCGCAACGACACACTTGTTCAGGGACCTGAGGTCCACACAGAATCTCAATTTTCCGTCTGATTTTTTAGAAATCACGACAGGCGAAACCCATGCCGATGCTTCCGTAGGCTCAATTACACCAGACTGGAGCATCTCCTCAATTAAGAGTTTTACCTCACTACGAATTGAGATGGGAATCCTCCTTACACGATGCTGCACTGGTAGACTACCCTTCTTTAACTTAATGAGATGAGCATACCCCCGAAGTTCACCCAACTCCTCCCTGAACACAGACCCAAATTCAGACAAAATGAACTCAATAGAGTCATCGTCAACAACCATTATTTGGTTCTTTGCCCTAGGATTGATGACGATGTAGAGGTCATATTGATGTACCCACCCTAGAATAGGCGGGCCATCAATGGAAACGTAAACTTTCCCAAAAATAGACCTTTTCTCAAACACAATCTCGGATTCAAAGAAACCAAGGATTTCAATTTTCTGTCCATTGAAACCCTTAGGGGAAATGTCACTACGTTGTAAATTCACCCCTTCCCAAAAGGCATCGAAAGTAGACTTTGGTATAATGGTATGTCGAGAACCAGTGTCAACCATCAACATCACTTCGTGGGAGTCAATTTTGAAGAGGGCTTTGGGTCTGGTTTGCCTCGGATCATCACAAATGACATCAACGTCGTCAATGACCAGAAGCCTATCGGGTTCAACTCCAGGATCATCAGCGTAGTAGTCATCAACAATATTCACTCTCTGTCTAGCTTTGGCCTTGCACATCTTGGAGAAATGTCCAACTTTCCCACACTTCAAACACTCTTTGTTTGAGGCAAAACAAAACCTTGCGTCGGAAGAGTGACTGCTACTGCCACACCTGTTGCAAACTTTGCTTACTGAGGTTTTCTTGACAGTGGGTCTGGATCTGTTTTTAACTACAGCAACATTGTCTCCAGAACAGTGCTCACACCCCACAACGCCACCTTTGTCGGTAACCACAGAAACTTCTTGATGTGGAGTAGATTTGTGCGAATCAAGAACCTTCATGCACTTACTAGACTCCTCAATTACTTTGGCCAGATCAATTGCGTCCTTCAAGGTAGGATTTTTGGCTGCCCATAGCCTTTCTTGGATTTTCTTACTAGAGCACTGAACGACTAACTGATCTCTTATGAGCTCGTCGTTCATAGAACCAAACTTACACTTTATAGAAAGCTCTCTGAGTCTGGCCACGAAATCGTCTATGGTTTCTGACTCTTTTTGGCGTTGAGTATAGAATTTATAGCGGTTCATAATCAGATTCTCCTCCTTTGCAAATCTGATCTCCAACCGATCAACCGCTTCCTTAAACTCATCAATGTCATGTCCACTAGCTCCAAGTGTGATAGGTAGAAACCTAAAAACCCTCTGCCCTTCCTTGCCCAGAGTACTCAAAAGAATAGCTTTTTTTCTTTTGGGTGAAAACTCCTGTCCATCAAGTGCTTCCAGGTAATTGTCAAACATGATATACCAGTCTTCCCATGGTATTTCAGGGACACCAGGTTCAGGTAAGAATTGAGGAGGCAGAGTTACCACAAATTGTTGTGCCATGTTCACTGATTGTGGAGTGAAATAAGATAACACAGGTTTTGCACAACAAAAGAAGTTAAAGATTATAGTAACACACCTCTTACCATTTATGAAGTGTCCAAAACGATGTTATAACACTGCAACAGGGCCAGACCGAGGTTTGATGGCAAAACAAGGAAATTCCGGTTTAAAAACACCAAAAAACGGCTGCCAGACGAAGTCGAGACCTGAAATGTAAATACTTGAAGGCAAAGATGGCTGCCGCTGAAAGCGAGGCTTGGACTGCAACTGAAATGAGGCTTGAAGGGCAAACACAAGAAGGTAAGCTGGCCGCCGCCGAAAACGAGGCTTGGAAGTATCCTAGAGCGAGGCTTGGAACACACAAGAAGCGTCTCTCCTCTAGCACCAGGCAGACGCGCTGCGCTCGCCTTAGCTGTGACTCACCGGTTCGGAGCGTCTCCAGGGTAACGTAAACAGTGTCCACGCGCTGCTCTCGCTCCGCTCTGACTCACCAGCCAGGCACGCGCTGCGGCCGGTCTGCTGTCTGGATGACGTCAGCGCGCTCGCTCAGCTGTGACTCACCAGTTCGGAGCGTCTCCAGGGTAACGTAAACAGTGTCCACGCGCTGCTCTCGCTCCGCTCTGACTCACCAGGCAGGCACGCGCTGCGGCCGGTCTACTGTCTGGATGACGTCAGCGCTGATAGAGCTCGAGCTCCGCTCCGCTTTTGGGTCCAAAAGAAGAATAAAAGAATACCCCAGATTGGCGCCTTCACTGGAAACACAAGAGGAGGACCAAAAGTACGTTGACAAGATCTGCACGCTGTAGATTCGTTTCTTGTTGAGGAAACTCCGTTAAGATCTGCTTTCTGCTGAAAATCTCGAAAACAGGCATCAAGATGAGGTCTTCAGAATTACTGGCCAGCAGGTAACGTCGCCAAAATTGTAGTAAGTAACTAGAGACCACAGGAACAGCAGAAGAGGTTTATTGCAGGAAACAGAGTAGAGTAACCTCAACACAAGCTGGCCAGGCACAAACTGTCGCCAGCTAGAACACTAGAAGGGAACAGAGCCATGTACATTCTGGAATGGATTGACACAGGTAGGAACCAAGGTGGAGTAGAGGAAATAGAAGAAGGATAAATATACAACACCCTGCGACCAATCACGACTTCAGGATTGTCATACTTCCGGACATTTCCCGAAGTTTCCGCCCTGTTTCCCAATCAGGAGAGGTCTGGGCGGTGCGAACCGCGCATCTTCTCGAAGGCTCTCGCATTTGTCAGACCTTCTGGCCAATCAAAATGAAGCCTCTCCGATAGATTTCGAGAAATGCCAAGCACCGTGGAGGCTCGGCACACCACAGCCAATCAGAGAGGAGGAGGCGTGGTTGATGTAAATAATTCTACCAGCTGTCCCTGGAATGTTCCAGGTGTTTCTTTGCTGTCACCACTGGCGGGGCCAGGAAAGGACGAAAAACCGAGGGACCCGAGCCATGTACGCAGACAATGAAAACAGCCCCCGCCTCGATAATTCTGCCTTTAAAAAATGGACTGTATCACGAAAGTGGAAACAATATATTCACTCGCGGATTTACGTCCCTGCCTTGAAATAATTTGTTCGCCATTGTGAATTGAAAGCACGAAGTGCATCAAAGTAACATATTTTCCGTGCCCTCTTTTCCAGTTGGCTCCGTCATACGAATAGTTTACGGCTGACGCCACATAATGTCTGAGGCCTGTAGTATCGTCACAAGAGAAGTGCATCTTGGAACCTGTAGTGCGGGCGCAGCTTCTGCAGTAAGCAAGATAAACACTGATTTAAAAGTAAATTATAGTCGAGAGCGGTGAAGGCAGTCCCATCCCACCCTGTCAAGATGTTATTCCTTTGGGTGAAAGGAAACTGTTCTGGGGGCCAGTGGTTGGGTTAGAGGGAGTCCGATGGGGACTCATAGTGAAGCCTAGTGTCTGTGCACCAGGATCCTGAGCCCATGCAATGAGACAATCAGGCAACGTTACTTGTGAACGGCACTGCGTCAGCTGTCTGCAGCACTCGCACAGTTCAAGAGTCACATTGTGGGACAATGGTAGGGCGACCAGATTCTCAAACAAGCATTTGCAATGCAATATGTGTGGAGAGTGAGTGAGTGAGTCGGTGAGTGAGAATGAGTGGGACAGTCAGTCAGTGAGTGGGAGAGTCAGTGAGAGAGTGAGAGTGGGCGAGTCGGTCAGTGAGAGTCTGGACAGTGAGTGAGTGAGTCAGTGAGTGGGAGAGTCAGTCAGTGAGTGAGAGAGAGTGGGCGAGTCGGTCAGTGAGAGTCTGTTAGTGACAGTGAGTGAGAGAGTGGGAGAGTCAGTTAGTGAGAATGAGAGTGGGAGAGTCAGTCAATGAGTGAGAGTGAGTGGGCGAGTCGGTCAGTGAGAGTCTGTTAGTGACAGTGAGTGAGAGAGTGGGAGAGTCAGTTAGTGAGAGTGAGAGTGGGAGAGTCTGTCAGTGAGAGTGAGAGAGTCAGTGTGAGTGAGAGAGTCAGTGTGAGTGAGTCAGTGGTGTGAGTGAGTCAGTGTGAGTGAGTCAGTGGTGTGGTGAGTGGTGACTCGCTCCTCTCTCACGGGCTGAGTGGTCGCTCCCAGTGTCCCTTGCAGACATCTGGTATCGTAGCGCTGCATTACTTTGAAAACTTGCATATCATTTCGCCTGCTGTGTGCTTGGTTACCGCTTTGCTTCATTTGCGCTTTGGTTATTTCATTGTGCTGTTTTAAACTTTGTTAGCGCGTTTGCCTATAGCGCTCCGCTGTGCTCCCCCCTCCGCCTCCATTTTGTTTGTTGTTGTCGTCCTCGTGTGCCCGCCCCGCCTCCCAGCTGAGCCGCCCTCCCACTGACCAGAAATAGCGCTCCTCTCCCTAAAGACGCCGTGACTCGCTCCTCTCTCACGGGCTGAGTGGTCGCTCCCGTGTCCCTTGCAGACATCTGGTATCGTAGCGCTGCATTACTTTGAAAACTTGCATATCATTTCGCCTGCTGTGTGCTTGGTTACCGCTTTGCTTCATTTGCGCTTTGGTTATTTCATTGTGCTGTTTTAAACTTTGTTAGCGCGTTTGCCTATAGCGCTCCGCTGTGCTCCCCCCTCCGCCTCCATTTTGTTTGTTGTTGTCGTCCTCGTGTGCCCGCCCCGCCTCCCAGCTGAGCCGCCCTCGCCCCTCCCCCTCCACTATCCATATATGACAGTTCTTCCTGCGCGCAGCGTTCACGCGCAGCGACCGCGCCCAATTCGCGCCGAAGGTGCGCCAAAGGTAAGCCCGTCTACGCCCGTCCGCGCCTGGACCGCGCCCAGCGCCATACCCCCTGGCCCTCGCTTTGCCCAGCCCTCCCGCATTACCTACGATGCCACCACCCTCCTAGCCCTCAACCCCGGCCGCTCCACCAACTGCGTCCAAGCCGCTCCTGGACACACCCATGGACCTTTCTCATGCTACTCCTGCAAATTCATCGGTACCGTCACCAACTCCGCTACGCTCACACCTCAGATTCCCGACCCTAACTGCCTACAATGCATCCTTCTCAACACCCGATCGGTCCACAGGCACGCCATCGACCTATGGAATCTACTAGACACCATCTCTCCAGACGTCGCCTTCCTAACAGAAACATGGATGAATGCTTCCTCCGCCCCAGACATCACCATTGCCATCCCTGAAGACTATAAGATCACACGCAAGGACCGTACCGGCCACACAGGAGGAGGAATCGCTATCGTCCATAAAAAAATCAATCCACATCTCAACCAGCTCTGACGTCAATCTCGCCAACTCTGAACACCTTCACTTCCAGATCCACATCGACCCTAAGACCACACTCAGAGGCACCCTCCTATACAGACCACCAGGACCCCGCGCACAATTCAGTGAAGACATCACGGACTTCATCACTCCACACGCGCTCCCCTTCAAAGATTACATCCTTCTGGGAGACCTCAACTTTCACCTTGAAAAGATCAACGACCGCAACACCACCACCCTCTTGGACAACCTCGCCAACCTCGGACTTAAACAACTGGTCACTTCCCCCACCCACATCGCAGGTCATACTCTCGACCCTATTTTCACCTCCAGCAATCACGTCTCCTTCAGCCACACTACGGCTCTCCTTTGGACTGACCACAGCTGCGTCCACTTTACCTACAACAAGCCTAAACCCATCAACCACCCCCAACCAACTCTGCAAAGAAACTGGAACAAAATCACCATCGACCAGATCTCCTCATCGCTCCTTCTAAACACCCCAGCCCACTCTTCGAACCTAGACCAAGCCGCCGCCAACTTCACCCTATGGTTATCCAACAGCGCCGACATCCTAGCACCACTGAAAAAACGTCAAAGCAAACCTGGCAGCAAGAAGGCCTCATGGTTCAACGATGATCTTAAGAAGTCCAAGAAACTCTGCCGCTCCCTTGAAAAGGCCTGGAAAAAAGACCCAACCACTAGCACCAAGGACGCCTTCAAAAACGCCACCGCATACACCACCAACTAATCCGAAAGGCCAAGAAAACAGCATTCAAG
This sequence comes from Lissotriton vulgaris, assembly GCF_964263255.1. NCBI lineage: Eukaryota > Metazoa > Chordata > Amphibia > Caudata > Salamandridae > Lissotriton > Lissotriton vulgaris. The sequence continues at coordinate 70,533 of NW_028246535.1, read as the reverse complement.
GATCGACTAGATAACAACGCCCACAACAGCAAGGAACTTTTCAACATCGTCAAGGAATGTACCAATCCCTCGGCCAACTCCAACGACATCACCCCCTCTCAAGCCCTCTGCGACTCCCTAGCTTCATTCTTCCACAACAAAATTGCAGACATCCACAACAGCTTCGACAACCAACCCGGAGACCAACCCACCCAACCATATGCTGAACATTCACCCCCCTTGAACACCCTTAACGACTGGAACCCAATCTCCACTGAGGACACCATCCGCCTGATGAACTCCATCCACTCAGGATCCCCCACAGACCCATGTCCTCACCACATCTTCAACAAAGCAGACTCCGTCATAGCCCGCACCTCCGAGACGTCATCAACTGCTCCTTCAACTCCGCCACCTTCCCGGAAAGCTGGAAACACGCTGAACTCAGCGCCCTTCTGAAAAAACCCACAGCGGACCCCACCGAACTCAAAAATTACCGCCCCATCTCGCTCCTTCCATTCCCGGCCAAAGTCATCGAGAAAGCTGTCAACAACCAGCTCGCCGCTTTCCTCGAAGCCAACAAATCCCTTGACTCCTCACAGTCTGGATTCCGAGCAAAACACAGCACTGAGACCGCCCTCATCGCAGCAACAGACGACATTCAAACTCTACTGGACAATGGAGACACAGTCGCCCTCATCCTCCTCGACCTCTCTGCAGCCTTCGACACAGTCTGCCACAGCACCCTTTTACAACGCCTCAGAAACATCGGAATACAAGGAAAAGCACTTGAATGGATCACCTCGTTCCTCTCCGGAAGAACCCAGAGAGTCCGCCTTCCACCATTCAAGTCCGAGGCCACTGAAGTCATCTGTGGCGTACCACAAGGATCCTCACTCAGTCCCACCCTCTTCAACGTATACATGAGCCCCCTCGCGGCCATCGCCCGCCAACACAACCTCAACATCATCTCCTACGCGGATGACACTCAACTGATCCTTTCACTCACCAATGACCCTAGCACCGCCAAAACTAACCTACACGAAGGAATGAAAGAAGTTGCCGAATGGATGAAACACAGCCGTCTGAAACTGAACTCTGATAAAACAGAAGTCCTTATCTTAGGTACATCCCCCTCTGCATGGGACGACTCTTGGTGGCCGGAAGCCCTCGGAAAAGCACCCATCCCGACAGACCACGCACGGAACCTGGGCGTTATCCTGGATTCTTCACTTTCAATGAACAGACAAGTCAGCGCCGTCTCCTCATCCTGCTTCAACATTCTTCGCATGCTCAAAAAAACATTTCGCTGGATCCCCACCGAAACCAGGAAAACAGTCACCCACGCTCTGGTCACGAGCCGACTGGACTACGGAAACACCCTCTACGCAGGTACTACCACTAAACTCCAGAAAAAACTCCAACGAATCCAAAACGCCTCAGCCAGGATCATATTAGACATCCCGCGAAACGAACACATCTCTGGGCACCTGAAAAACCTCCACTGGCTACCCGTCAATAAGAGGATCACTTTCTGACTTCTAATCCACGCACACAAAGCACTCTACGAAATCGGACCAGAATGCCTCAACTCACGTCTGTCCTTCTACACCCCCTCCCGCCAACTACGATCTTCCAGCCAAGCCCTCGCCACTGTACCTCGCATCAACAAGACCACCATGGGAGGTAGATCCTTCTCATACCTGGCAGCTAAAACATGGAACTCACTTCCCACTTACCTTCGCCTTACCCAGAACCACCTAGCATTCAGAAAGCAACTTAAAACGTGGATATTTGACAAGTAATCCTCCTCCCCTCCCTAAGCGCCTTGAGACCCTCTGGGTATGTAGTGCGCTATATAAATTTTTTGACTTGACTTGACTTGACTAGTGAGTCAGTGTGAGTGAGAGTTAGTGTGTGTCTGTGAGAGTGTGAGAGTCTGTGCATGGCTTCAAAGGATATTGCTCCGTTTGTTGCTCGTCCCAACTATTCTTCCATGTCTGATTAATAAAGAGATCTGTTTCTTTCTTAACTCTCATGTAGATTATCTACTGCTACGTAAATAGCTCACTGGAGCGTCTGGCTAATGACTGTCCTTGTAAAAGGTGCGGAACATATGTTTAAAAGTGTATACATTGGCTTAGCCATTATCTGATCATATCCAAGAAATATCCCTGCTTTATCTGGTTTACAGAACTCTCCATGTATTATTGGAACGATGACTTGGGGCCCAAGGGGTAATGTGCTTGCTACACAGCTTAAGGTATGATCGACTTATCAGTTTATTCAGCAGGCTGCTATCCCAGAATATAACCTGCAACTGAGCTCACACTTTCTGTTCTAAGGGAGACCGCTCAATGGGTTGAGGAACCAACTGCAGAGATGCATGTGTAACCGATAGGTTACCTGGTTACATTCTAGTGATATGTTTAATGCTCCTTTCAGTGCTGGGTCGGGGCGTAGCAAGGGTGCCCTGGTTCAGTTGTAAAATGCAACCATAACTGTGATGTAGTGCCCTGTCCCCAGTATCGACAGACCCCGGTGCCACTGCTCCTGTTGCACTAATATGAATGGGTACGCACCTGGTCCCCTTAAGATAAATTGTTGTGGCACCAAACATCACATCGATGTTTACTAACCTGTAGGAATGCATCAACCCTGCTCCTGCGGGCCGACCACACCCACGACTCCCCGCCCACCTCTGCAATGAACCCGACCAGAACCAATAGGAAGCTTCTGGTCGGGGATGCCTACCACAGAGGGTGACTAGATCATGCGACTGAAAAACCGGGTAGGCAGTTAAATTAACTGACCTATCAAGCCATTGCTACAATAGACTATGCTTCAGAGCAAAAAAAAACCTTAACTATCGTGGCAATTGACGCCGCCAAGGCCTTTGACCAGGTCCATTGGCTATATCTATGGGAGGCTCTGTCTAAGTTTGGCATTCCAGCTAATTTTATAGCATCCATAAAAGCTCTGTATCATAGTCCTAAGGCCAAGTTTCTTGTAAATAATCTGCTAACAGATTGAGTTCAAATAACACGGGGGATGCCCCCTGTCTCCTTTATTGTTTAATCTTTACATAGAGCCTTTGGTAAATCAGCTAAGATCGGATGCTCTGATTAAACCCTTCCAGATTAATGAGTTAGACCTAAGATTTGCACTATATGCTGACGACCTCCTAATGTATACATCCAATCCTGAGATATCTATCCACTGTCTATTTCATCATGCCGAAAGTTTTGGGGTGGTCTCAGGATATAGAATTAATAAAGAAAAAACGGAGGTCATGCAGTGGAATTATGTGGATAAACTCCCTGAAACAAAACCCCGGATGAGATACCTTGGAATTCATTTAGTTCAGAACATCTCAGAAACATCCAAGGTGAATCTGGATAGAGTCTACAAGGACATCTGTGGGACTTTGCAGCGTTGGTCTGGCCTACCACTAAACATCTTTGGAAGGGTTAATTTAATTAAGATGGTTATTTTGCCAAAGGTTGCTTTTCTTTTTAATTCAATACCCCTGACATTTAATCCTAAAGATATTGCCAAACTACAGGGAAGAATCGGATCCTTCATCTGGAACTGTAAATCGCCCAGAATCTCTTAAAAAAAATTGCGACGGAAATTGAAAGCTGGAGGACTTGCCATGCCAGATATTTTGCACTATTGTCATTCTTTTCACTTTAAAAACTTCAGGCGTATGGCAGACAAAGCTGACACATCTTCTTTAGGACGGCTATTCCAGGCATTATTGCATGGCACCCCTTTAGGGCAAGAATCCTTTTTATTTAAATTTGGGGATCCAAGATTCTATAAGAAGGTTAGATTAAAGGTGTTAGGGACTGCCCTGAGAAACTGGGTGTTTGTGAGAAAGAAATTAGGTATTCCCTATTACACACCTCAGGCCCCTATATGGGATTCGCCTGGGACGCCAGAATGTCTCAGAGACCAATTATCAATTCCTCTTAAAACAGCTGGTATCATGCAGTGGCAGGATCTTTTGGATAATTCCCGGCTACTGGGGTGGGACTCACTCTCTAGGCTGACAAATGGAACTCTCACCAGGTTCAAATACTATCAGCTATCCAGTTGGTGGTCTACTATTCCATGGGAGTTTACAACCAACCCAAAATTTGAATCTGTGAAGAGAAAAGGTAGATGGAAAAAGGAGATTTCCTTTTGTTATGAGGCACTAAATGAGAAGGATGAAATCACAGAGGGTGAACTCAACAAGCTCTGGGGAGAAATAGATGACCTGCAATGTGATAACTTGTTAGCATTATGGAGAGATTCCTTTAAATTGTTAAATATAGTGGTGAAATCTGCCCCCTTAAAGCGCAATCATCTGTTCACCCTGAACAGAGTTTATATAACTCCAAAAAAACTGGTTAGAATTACAAATCTTGAATATAGCTGCCCACGGTGGAAGGCCCCAGCTGTAGACGATATGCACATGTTCGTAGAATGCCCAAGATTGTTACCCTATTGGACTAAAATTGGAGAGTTCATATCTGATGTCCTAGGTATACATATTGAGATCTCTTCTAGGACAATTTTCTTTGGGTTAGGGGCAGAATACCAGCTTCAGGATATGATGACTAAATTAATCTTTTATGTAATTATCCTAGCAAGGCGTGAAATTTGTAAGGCCTGGAAGTCAGAGAATGCCCCTACATTTACGGATTGTGTATGTTAGCGAGTCCGATATGGCTTGTGACAGCTCTAGCCAAGATAAGATCTGGGCGGCCCTTGTGGCTTGGCGGAACCAATGAAAGTGTTCCTATGATTTCACCTGGGTACTGTTGGTGCTTGTTCTCCTGCCGAAGAAAGGGTCTTCAAGGTCGAAAGGGTATGGAGCGGATAGCAAACAGCCAAGTCTAGAGAAGGGTTTTCGCCCTCCTCCCCTACAAAGGATATAATCCTTAAGGTTCGTACATCGCAATGTAGGGAGGAGGAGATATCCTAGCTAGAATACCCAATCTGGTATATGAGGAATACAAAAAAAAAATGCTCCTTTCAGTGTTGGGTCGGGGCGTAGCAAGGGTGCCCTGGTTCAGTTGTAAAATGCAACCATAACTGTGGTGTAGTGCCCTGTCCCCAGTATCGACAGATCCGGTGCCACTGACCCTGTTGCACTAATATGAATGGGTACGCATCTGGTCCCCTTAAGATAAATTGTTGTGGCACCAAACATCACAAGGTAGCGTTTAGCTGCAGTGGCGCTTCGCGCTTTTAGCGCTGATATTTGCTTTTATAAATAACTTCCTGATTCTCTATTTGCTTTAGTTTTGGTTGTTATCCCTTGATTTTAAAAACCCACTTACTTGCAAAATAATTGTGTCCTGCACCGCTACTTGAGCGGGTCCGGTTCCTCGGGTGGGAGCCCATTTCCGGCGCCATCTTGGAGTGGTGTGGGGTCAGCTCAGGCGCCAGTACTCACGTGCGCTCTACTGCGCAGGAGCCAGCTAGGGTCTTCTACTTAAGGCGAGTCCTTTAGAGGCTCAGCCTTGACAAGGTAGCATTTAGCTGCAGTGGCGCTTCGCGCTTTTAGCGCTGATATTTGCTTTTATAAATAACTTCCTGATTCTCTATTTGCTTTAGTTTTGGTTGTTATCCCTTGATCTTAAAAACCCACTTACTTGCAAAATAATTGTGTCCTGCACCGCTACTTGAGCGGGTCCGGTTCCTGGGGTGGGAGCCCATTTCCGGCGCCATCTTGGAGTGGTGTGGGGTCAGCTCAGGCGCCAGTACTCACGTGCGCTCTACTGCGCAGGAGCCAGCTAGGGTCTTCTACTTAAAGCTCCTCCCCCAGCGCAGCGGTATCGCGCAGCGGGACGCCTTCGCTTAGCCGGAGTCGTGCCAGAGTCCTGCCCGTCTGCGCCCGTCCGCGCTAAGGCCGTGCGGGGCGCTGCGGGTAAGTGACCCGTGTGAGGTAAGTTATTACCACGTGTGTCGCGATGCTCACCTACTCTAGAGAGAGTTTATGGTCTATTGGGCAGGCCGCTCCGAGATGTGTGCTACCACCCATCCATCCTCTTTGCGGTCCTTATCAGTGTACCTACAATAGGTGGATGCTTGTCTATTCACCAGAGGGACTCTCCATCCGTCCCCCGGAGCAATGGCTTTGTACCCACTCTGCGGGTGCTGAATCTGAATGCTAGATCTGTGGTAAAACATCACCAAGCCATTTATGACCTTATTGAGGATGAGTCCCCTGATGTTTTCGTTATCACAGAAACCTGGCTTCAGGAGGCGGACGTGGCCATTATCAACTTAGCCTGTCCCCCTGGGTACTCTATGTACACCTTGAATCGACCTACTAGAGGTGGTGGCATTGCCCTTATAGTCAGGTCCTGTTTTACCTGTAATTGGAATGGCCTCAACATCGCTGGCTGTGAAAGCGCCTCTTTTAAGATCTTAATCAGCCCCCAGTTTACGCTCTCTGGGATGGTTGTCTACCGACCTCCTGGTAGCGATGTAGTGTTCAGAGACGCATTTCCAGATGCTGTTAGTACGCTAGTCATGGGCTGTGATAACTTTTCCATCTTGGGTGACCTGAACCTGCATTTAGATACTCAGACCAACCCGGCGGTGAGCAGTATTCTAGCTGATCTAGAGGCTCTTCAGCTTTCCCAACAGGTATCCCAGCCCACCCACGTAGGGGGCCACATTCTGGACCCCTTCTTTACCAACTTGGCCGAGGCTAGGGTTCTGTCCATCTCCCCTTTAGGGTGGACGGATCATTTTCTTGTGGCCATTCGGTACCCTTTGCCGGAGACCCCTCCCACTCCATCGGTCAGAAGGGTTCCTAGGCGGCACTGGAACAAACTCAGGCTGGACGACCTGCACCGTCTCCTAGAGGAAGAGCCGCTAGGCCCTCTGGACAATGTGGAAACGGGCTATGATCAGTTCTGTACATGGATCTCCAAGGCATTGGACTCTCTGATTCCCATCGTCTCGAGCAAATTAAGCTCTAGAGACTCGAGTCCCTGGTATGACAGTGCGCTATGTGCCTTGAAGGGTATATGTAGACGGGCGGAAAGAGCGTGGCGGAAGTCTTATGGGGCTGATTTGAAAGCCGCATACGTTGCTTCTGTTAAGATCTACCACCGAGCTATTTGCAGAGCTCGTGCGGCGTTCTATGCTTCGGAATTCCGCAACAGCTCCAATCCGTCTAAGACCATATTTAAAGCCGTTAAAGATCTTTTGGCGAAAAGGACTTCCCCCCTGGCAGTGGGGTCCATCTCCCACTGTGAGACCCTGGCTTCCTTCTTTTTGGAGAAGGTCCGGGTCATTTACCGGGCCTTCCCTAGTACGGGGCCAGTTTTAGGAGTCCTAGATGGTGCCCAAGATCATACCACCCTGCACTCTTTTCCCCCATTACTCTCGGAGGGGTTCAATAAATTTGCTTCGCAAATTAAATCTGGCTCTCCGTCGGATCCAGTAAGACCCGCTCTTTTTAGAGACCAGGCCTTTTTGGGGCACTCTACAGTGTGTTCCCTAATTAATCTTTCACTGGCCTCAGGTGTGGTTCCAACTGAATGGAAGCAGGGGGTGGTTTCTCCAATCATTAAGAAGCCTTCGTTGGACCCTTCGAAACCCGAAAGTTATCGCCCTATTTCATTACTACCCTGGCCGGCGAAGATTGCGGAGGCTCATGTTAACCTGGCCTTGTCAGAACATCTTGCCCGGACCAATGCCCTAGACTCCACGGAGAATGGTTTCCGTGCTGGGCACAGCACGGAGACGGCCCTTCTTGCTATGGTGGAGCACCTACGTGCGGTTTTGGATGCTGGTCAGACGGCGGCGCTGGTATTATTAGACCTCAGCGCCGCCTTTGACACTGTTTCTCACAGCATTCTGCTGCACCGGTTGGAGGAGATTGGTGTTGGGGGACAGGCTTTACAGTGGTTTCGCTCCTTTCTCGACAATCGTTCTTTCTGTGTGGCCATCCCACCCTTTCAGTCCAAATTCCAGCCTCTGGCCATGGGGGTTCCGCAGGGATCCTCGCTGAGCCCCACGCTATTTAATCTGTACGTGAGACCGCTGGCTGAGGTCGCAAGGCAGTGGGGCCTGACTATGGTCTCTTATGCCGATGATACTCAGCTGGCGGTTACTCTCAGTGGGGATGCGGAACAAGACGCCCCCAGGTTTCAGAATGGACTAAAGGCGGTGGCCAACTGGCTGACGGCGAACTGTCTCCAGCTTAATACTACAAAGACAGAGATTATGATTGTCGGTAAGAGAGTGGAGCTTTGGGGTGACAGGTGGTGGCCCTCAGAGCTGGGACCAGCTCCGACTCCGGTTTCGGAACTAAGAAACTTGGGAGTTTGGCTGGACGCTGGCCTCACCTTTGTTGGCCATACTAAGAAAACTTCAGCCTGCTGTTTTGGCGTTCTTCGGGGTTTAAGACCTGTTCTAAAAATTTTTGATGCCCCGACTCGGCAGCTGGTGATTCAGGCTACGGTTATTTCCCGCCTGGATTACGCCAGCTCCCCCCTGGTGGGGGCTAATCAGGCAGAAATTACCCACCTGCAGCGGGTACAAAATGCCGCAGCTAGAGTGATAGTCGGCCTGCCTAGATTCTGTCCTGTTTCCAGCGTTCTTCGCTCGCTGCATTGGTTACCAGTGAGGATGAGAATTCACTTTAAGGTCCTTTGTTTGACTTTTAAAATTCTGAAAGGCATAGCTCCTCAGATTCTGTCCAATTTTCTGTCCTTCTATGTCCCGACACGCTCTCTTCGTTCCTTGGGCCAGGCCCTTGCCGTGGTCCCTTGGTTCAGGCTTTGTCGTGCCGGTGGCCGATCTTTTTGTGTAAAAGCCGCAGCTATTTGGAACTCTCTCCCGGTGGAAATTTGTTTGTTGGAAGATCATGCACTTTCGGAAAGCCATTAAAACCATTTTATTTTAGTCTTTTTCCTTTTAGCTGTCCCTATCTGTTTTTGGTTTTAGTTGTGCTATGTTCTACCTTGTTCGGGCGCCAGGACGCTCCTTTGCTGGAGCAGCTGTGCGCACAATAAATACCTATAACATAACATAACATAACATCGATGTTTACTAACCTGTAGGAATGCATCAACCCTGCTCCTGCGGGCCGACCACACCCACGACTCCCCGCCCACCTCTGCAATGAACCCGACCAGAACCAATAGGAAGCTTCTGGTCGGGGATGCCTACCACAGAGGGTGACCAGATCATGCGAATGAAAAACCGGGACATTTCAAAAACACAGAGGAAGGACTAGAATTGTACATCAAGGAAGTGGCAAAGAAGGACAACCCTCAACAACACAAACACACAGAAAAAGCACTAAGAAATTAAATAAAATGTAATTTTCAAAACCAGCATCATACCGATTAATTAAATTGCTTACTAGCAACAGCTACGAACTAGCGCTGATTTGGAACACCTAAAAAAGCGGCTCTCACTGTTTTGAGTTGGCCCTCTCTAAAAACCGGGACGTGACCCAAATCAGCGGTTGAAAAACAGGGACTGCCCCGGCGAATCCGGGCCGCCTGCTCACCCTACTGCGGTACCACACACACAGGGAGGGGCTTACGTAGTTGGCACCAGCAAGCCACAAATATTGCTACTGTGCTAGGATGGAGAAAATAGGGCAACAGAATGCCAACAAATGTAATTTCTCTAACGATGGCATAAATCACTGGCCAGGCCCTAGCGCAGACACAGTCACACTAAGACAGATAAAAAAACAAGTATGTGATTTCTCTGTGTATACGTCACATACCTTGAAACATTACCAAAAAAGCCCTTCATATCCCTATTATAAAAATATGATGGTACTTACTTACTTACTAAAGCGGCAAACATATTCGAATGTCAATTACAATTATGACAGCGCAGCCAGTAGCGATTACCTAAAGCCAGATGCATAATAAACATCTGTTCAATTCAATGATGAACGGTACTTGAAGAGGAAGCCTCCTTCTCATAAGATGGCCTGAGTGTCTGCGCGCTCGAGGCCTCTGCCTACCCTTCCTGCAGTTTCGCTTGCACTTTCTCCGCCGCACCAGTCCCTTTTCTATGTCGGCGCTGCACTGAAGGACACAGTCAGCGGCTGGATCTGACGTCACCTCCCCGGGCGCCGCAGCTTGCAGGGTTAGTGTGAGCACCGGGGCAGGGCCACGAACTTGGTGCCACGTCAGGGCTAAGGTTAGGGCGGCGGAACACCGACATGAACCCGGCACACCACGAGCATCCGTGAGAGCAGCAGCCGCAGCCATGGAAGCCCGCTACAATCTGAAGAGCCCCGGTAAGGATAAGCAAAGCCCCTCCCTCTCGCTCATTGTGAACCTGGCAGAGGGCAGCTGCCCGTGTCACCCAACCACTGTGTGTGTGTGTGTGTGGGGGGGGAGAGGCCAGAGGGTGGCGGCGGCGTGTGTATGCGTGCGTGTCTGTGTGTGTGCAGGGGGGTGGGGGCGGCAGCGTGTATATGTGTGCGCGCGCCTGTATGTGTGTGTGTGTGCATGCAGAGGGGTGGGGGCTGGCTGTGTCTGTGTGTGTGCGCCGTTAATGCATGCGAGCGAAGCGAAAGCAGGGGCTGTGAGTTCGTCTGCGCAAGCGCGGCTCAGAAGCGCGCTCCCGCGGTCAAAACTGAGACTGCAAAAGCGCGCGTCTGACTCATGTCTACATTCCCCAAAACGGCTGATAATAGTTTTTGAAGCAGACACAATCAATGCTTCGCATTGAATGCAGGTCTGCTCGACCTAAACAAACAAGCATTTGCAATGCAATGGTTTTGCCTTTGTTAAAGTTAGAGCTATTGGCATTGCTCTTGACATTTTTTTTTTTTAACATAAATAAATGGCATTGTCATTTACAATGCCACTAGCTTTACCTCTCGCAAATGACACACACAAACACACACAGCCTCCCCACACACCCACACCCACACAGAGCCCCCCCCACACACAGCCACACAGAGCCCCCCACACACACAGCCACACAGAGCCCCCCACACACACAGCCACACAAAGCCCCCCACACACACAGCCACACAAAGCACCCCACACATACAGCCACACAAAGCACCCCACACACACAGCCACACAAAGCACCCCACACACACAGCCACACAGCACAAGCAGGCAACAGGGGCACACGGAGGCACAAGCAGGCAACAGGGGCACACGGAGGCACAAGCAGGCAACAGGGGCACACGGAGGCACAAGCAGGCAACAGGGGCACACGGAGGCACAATCAGGCAACAGGGGCACACGGAGGCACAAGCAGGCAACAGGGGCACACGGAGGACTGATGGAGGGCCCCTGACACGTAGGGGCACTCAGTGGATATCCCGCCCCACTCCATCGCGTCGCTGGGGCTGCGTTACACCAGCATCCAGTGTGTGCCATAACTCGAGCTGAGCATCACCACCGTTTCTACTCCCAGACATAGCTCACCTTTCTTTTCTCATGAGTTCGCCCTCTCCCTGTCCTCAGTCTTTCAGTCGTGCGTGTTCTAAAATACACCTTTAGACCATGTCAAAGAACAGCCTTTTCACTCCTTGCAACCTCGCCCTCCAGCGACTCATTTAAAGTACAAGGAAAGTAACCACATTTTCTGCATTCTTTTTACACGTGCACTTCCAGAGAATAAAGAGCACACGGCGCTCAATTTTTCATCTGGATTTAAATGTATCAAAAGCTATAGGTTGTCAGCGAACAAAATGTTAGTACAAAATATGTACGAAAAATAGTTTACCACCTGTACTCCTCAAACCCGCAAATCAGGAAGCAAAGCTTAGCACAAACAAACATTGCACATTGAACTCCATGGCTTTCTGCCTAATACATTAATAAATCCAAATGACATCCAGATATTTGGGGTTCACAAAATGCGAATTAGAAAAATTAGTTAAACCCCCTTTGGCCAAGTATTCGCCTATCAAATGGTTACCCTCTGGACACCTGCTTGTTTCACTTCCTTCCACCGCTCATCAATACGTCATCCCCTAAATTCCCCTCACTTCCCTTCACTACCACACCCTTCTTACATCCCTGTGTTAGCATCACCCTCGAAGCTCAGTAACTCCCTCTCCGCTTTCCCACCTGGTCATTGGTGACTTTCACACCAGAGAAACAACAAGGAAAGGCACGGACAGTGGGAGGGGGGGCGGGAAAGCACACGGACAGCGAAACCCAAAAGCATATGGTGGCAGGAAAAATGTCTCCAATGCTGGCTTTTACTTTGACATATGATTTACATTTTTGTTATTCTTGTCACATACATTGTAGTTGCAGGATTTCTTCCAAGCACAGCTTGTTACAGTTAGGAGGCAGTGAGATTAGGGGCAAAAGCTGCTGATTTGTTTTCAGGGGAATTGTGGCCATCTATACGAGAAACTGCTTTGAGCGGTGAAATGATGTGTGTGTGTGTGCTTGCGTGCGTGCGTGCGTGCGCAGAGGTTTGAAATGTGATTAAAAAATTGAGAGATGTTTAGAAAATGGACATTTCGGTAAAACTCTCTTCAAATAAATATTACATATTTTCGCTCTTCCCAAGCACTCTGCCTCTCAACTATTTAAATACATTTCAGCCATTTATGTGTTCGTCATTCGCCTCATCGCAGTCATTTGCAAACGGGATCCCGTGAGGATCTGCTTTGAATGTGACGTCTCGGCCGCTCCATGTTCAGGGGCTCAAACGTGGCCCTGTTAATCTAAGCAAGCAGAAGAAAGTCAGATTCCTCGGGCCACTCCGCTGTATGCTGTAGAAATTGCTCGGTCCCACGGGATTGCACTGGAAGACAGAGGACTTGCAGAGAATACCAACAAGCACCTACGGCCATTACCCCTTGTTCATAGGCATTAGAATCACTCCAACATTTTCCCAGTTCTCATCTTGATACCGCTTCAGACCTGGAGGCTTCTGAAGTAATCAAGGAGTCCAACTTCAAGAGATCCAAATGTTTTTTCACTCCTCCACGCCCTAAACCAAAATAGAGGCAAGTGCTACAGATGTGACACCCCACATGTAACCCGTGGTTACATGTTTTATGATATGCCATTCTGATACACAACAATTATAATAATAGATCTAGCTCTTCCACAAGAGCGATTTCTCAGCTCAAATGGTTTCCAAGAAACACTGCTACACATCTGTGAATTATGACTGCGGTTTGCATGGAAACCGCCATTGTGGAACTAGAGGGCTGCAGAAAAACATCTACAGGCATAGGGCACTCTGTGACGGGTAAACAGGATACCTTCCTGGTAGATGTATGAACACTCCTCCTTCCCAGGCAGAGCAAAGCTGCACAGCCTCCAGGGTCAATGACTTAGGCAGAAGCTGATTACACCTGGTGCAACTTATACCTTGTACAATTACACCTCTGTGCCCTGGATGTACCCTGGCACAAAGCAAAAGGCACTGCATCAACTGTGCACTCCACTCCAAGAAGTCAATCATCATGGAAATCACACAGCCCAGCCGCCATCACAGAGGAGAGACACAACCTGGAAAGTTGCTGATGGATAAGTGGAAAGTAAGAATCCTGTAGGGACAGGCTTTGGTCCATGAGTGATGACCAGGGAAGGGAAAAGATTTAACATCACAACAAATGTATCCAAGAAGTGTCCTTAGAGCAGATCACTTCAGCAGAAACCATGGTGAGACATTTCTTTCTGGGCCTCCATGGGCCCAGAGACGAGGCATGCAGTGAATTCCTTCCTCACGTTATTTCTAGCGAGCAGCTTCTTATGAAATATTTTACTGGCATAAATAGAGACGGCAAACCCTCTAATCCACACTAGTGCGCCACAAAATTACTTTTCAAGCAAACAAAATGTTAGATTTCTTAACAACGCATGTACATTAGTTTAAAAATACGTTTGCTCTGTTTCAATCGAAAATTCATTCATTAGGTTGAAGTGGGGTTATCTTGAGAGGAGGTGTCCAGGGTGGACTTGCATCGACTAGATCAGAAGAACAACTTTCAGTGTATGTAAAGGGTCTCCAATGCAGTATAGACAAATGAGCACTCCTGTTTCCATTTTGAAGCAGGACAAACACCGACTGGGATCCGAAATCAACAAGTTTTCCTGCCCCCAACGGATCGGACCCTGCGAGCTCCCGTTAGACCGAGAGCCCTGCATGTTGTGCGTTAACCCGCCCGCCCTCTTGAATTGCCGAGATGGGGGTCGTTTCCCGTGGAGGTTGCAAGTGAAGGTAGGAGACAGGGGGAGAGAGGTTGGGGCAGGAAGGCAGGGGAAGAGAGGAGGGAAAAAAAAAAAAAAAATCGACTCACCTGCACCTTGCGACGGCGGCACTTCTCCGGTCTCCCTCTTCGGCATGGGAGACCGGCAACGTCGACAATCTCTCTGGCACTTCTCCGGTCTCCCTCTTCGGCATGGGAGACCGGCAACGTCCTCCGCATCTCCCGGGGTTCCCTCCAGGCCACGGGAGCCCCGCGGGCGCCGCCATACTTCTTGCCGTCTTCCTTCTTCCCCCGGGCTGCGGGGGGGCGGGCACTTCCGGCCGGCCGCGCTAGGATTGGCCGGCCGGCCAGTCACGGGGCGGGAAACGGGGGAGGAGAGACGCAGAAGTGCCGGCAATGCCGGAACAGACTCGGGGGCGTTCCCGGCGTCGCGTGACGTCGGCAAAAGCCAAAGAATGTTAGGAACGCCCCCGTGTCTGGTCCGGCATTGACGGACAGGCCCCTCATCCAATGGCTAGGCTCCATTTACGGAGCCAGCCAATGAATGACGAGGGCCGACCCAAAGCACACTACAGTTCTCATCAGGTTTTCGCCTGCGCGAAAAAGATGCGCAGAGCGCATCTTTTTGGCGAGGCAAAACCTAAAAACGGGGTCAGGTCATAGACATAGAAGTAGGACTAAGGTTTGCAGTAACCATCAACATAAAAGTAGGACTATTTGACAGCTGTCATAGACATAGAAAAAGGACTACAATGACAGCTCTTCCCACAGACTGAGATGAAGCATTACAGACGACAAATCAGAGGTCTTTTATCAGCAGTAACCATTAATTTCATTTAAACACACTTTGCCTCACCATTTGCTATAGTTGGTGACCACCCTTGCCTTGAAATTCCAAGCATGTTTTCTGATAAAATTGAATTGATTTTAAAACAAAAATGTTTTAAAGGAAGTAGTTAACCCCTCCTGTGCTCATGACGAGCTCAGCCCGTCATGAGCCACAGCGCTCCGGTACTCATGACGAGCTCAGCTCGTCATGACCGCGCCCGTTAAATGGAACGCTCGCATGCTGGGCTGATTCCCCTGCTGTGCTGAGCGTTCCATTGGAACAGGCGTGGTCATGACGAGCTCAGCTCGTCATAAGCACCGAAGTGCCGTGGTTCATGACGAGCTGAGCTCGTCAGGAGCACTGAGGCGCTGTGCGTGTCCCCCCCCCCCAGCACAGTGGGGGAATCCTACCAGCAGCAAAGGGGTTAAAGGAGTGGAGATCTGGACATTCCTGTCAAGTACGATGAGACAGACCTATTGTAGATGACAAGTGCTTATTCATTTTTAGAGTGGCCTCTGGGTGCACACAACGAGCCCTGATATTTGTTTTTAAGCTCAATGCTAGGGTACTTTTATCAGTTAACTTAAACAGGTAACTGTATTCTGCACTATCAAACAACTTCTCTAAACAGAGAACTATCATAGAGAAGTTGGACTGTTCTCATACCCTTATTGGGGACTGCACTAACCTAGTATTATTGCTGTTGGTTCTGACCTTAATGTATCCGGACTGATAAGGTGAAATAAGACAGCGCTATATTGCGGCCAATCAGGACTTTAAGATCGAAGTAAAAAGTTTAACATCACAATGAAGGAGAGCTTTTAGGTTTAAAGTATTTTATTCATCGTGACACACCAAAACAAATACACAGCAGCATAGGATCAGCAGATGAAAAGGTGCATAAGTCTGGCATGACACAACATTTTAATACAAACGCCACCCCCCACCCCAACGTTCAATTGCCCAGCCCAACTCCCCCCCCACCCACCCCACCCACTGTCCAGTGCGCTACTAACATGCAGCCCATACCCCAAGGCTGTAGGTGAATGGGAAAGAGGGCTTCACCCCACTCACTGATCTGGCGCCAACGGGCTCGTAAGCTGCAGGAGGCGGAGGTATCTCGGACAGGTGAGCTCCCTGAACTCTGTGAGCAGCAGAGAGTGAAATGGTTGCCACAGTTCATTTAATTGCGCTATGTCCCCAGCCACCACCAGAGACAGTTTCTCCATACCCAGCACATGCCACAGTCTGTGGAGCCAGCCTGTGACCCAGTGCTTAATTTGTGCCGGTGCTTTCCGGTGCTTAGCACCGGCACTTATTTATCAGGGCCGGGTCTACTCTACAGGGATCTTGCTGCACGTCATGGATATATTTATTTACCTTACTACTGGACGTGACACAGATGTAGAGTGTTGTGTTCACCTTCGACCCTCTCCCGAGTCCTGAGTGAGTCATTCCTGGTGAAGAATGTTGCGGGCGAGACTGAGGCTGAGCCAAAAGTAGATTCATATGAATCAACCTGATAACTGTTTTGGACGACGGCCGCGCGCAGGCCCTTATTTCAGTGTTTCCGGCCCTGTGGGCGGGACACTGATTTGGGCTGGGTTTTAGTTCTGCAGGGGTTGGCCTTCTGCGGTAGCGTGCTGTAAAGTACAGATAAATCAGGAAGCCGAGGTTGTAGGTTGTAAGCTGGTATTTATTTCAAGTTAAGTAGTTAAATAGAGAACCCCACCAGGAGCAGTATGATCTCTGCTCAGCCCGTACTCCAACTCCTACTGTAACTGACCTTCATCTAACATTCTAACATTCTACCATTCTACACTCTATACTCACGTGCACAGGCTGAGCAGTACTCTACAACTTCTCCCTTCTTAACAATGAAAAGAAGGCTTCACAAAATCATAACGAAAAGTTACCATACAAAGTATTATGCTAAATATAAATATAATTAAGAACATTTATATAATAAATGTATTGCAAAAAATATGAAGAGGTGGATTGAAATTGATAAAACTATTTTCAGAAAACACAAAGAAGAGTGTAGAAGCGTGAAAGCAAAGCATGAGCTAAGAAAGAGAAACACTGGAGTAACACAATAAAACGAAAAGGCAACACAAACCCCTCTTCTCCCTTTTACAGAAACAATAGCTGAGCTAAGTGAGTAAGATGTAGAAGATAAGTAAAGAAATAGAGGAGACAAGGAGTGGAAAAAGCAAAAGCCACCAGGGCACACTGATTGGCCAGACCAGAGTGAAGGTAGGCTGAATATAGAAAAAGAATAACAAGTGCAGAATATAGATGACAAATACCATATAAAAGAAATAAAAACATGCATGCAAAATGTGGACATACCACATAAAGGAAGCAAAAGACGCATGCACGCAAAATGTACCTACCACATAAAGGAAGGAAGGGATGCATGCACGCAGAATGTGGACATAACACATAAAGAAGCAAGAGATGCGTGCAAGATGTGGAGGTACAACATGAAACTTAATCATTCTCCCGCATAGCAAGATGGAGAGAAAGGCGTGGGAGGTACCCACACGGCACATATAAAAACATAGCTTAATAAATAGGTGTGACTATATAATCATTAGATGATTATTAAACATCTTAGAGACAACCAATTTTAAGATAAACCTTCCTCCTTCAAATGTCTCTTTTAAAATTTAAAACAAACTCCCAAATTTTAAAACACACGGCACCTATGAAATTCTAAACATTCTCCCTCAAAACACGTTGGAGAGAAAGGCTAAAAGTAAAATACTTATTGAAATCACTGTAAAATTCAAATCATTAAGAACTTATGAATAATGTAACTGTAAATATAATGCAAGTGTAGAGCAGATAAGGGTAATAGCATCTTCATAATAGAGGTAGCACTTCACGGAACTTTAAACGTCTGCATTATTAATCTGCAATTCACATAAGCATATAAATTTATCATCAAAGTGCAACGATGGAAAATAACCATTAGGTGGCAGTGTTGTGACAAATAAAAGTATTGTACTTTGATAAACAGCAGATCGAGGTGATGAGTTTCCAGAGAATCCGTGGAATGCAAGACTGGAGAAAAGGGTGTCAGAGTAATGACAGAAACCGAATGAAAAGAAGGTTTGATGGTCTCGAATATATTCTGCAGTTTGTTTATTGTGTATGAGGCTTAAAGTTCTGTTCAATAAAAATGAATGAACTGCAGCTCGTGTATTTCCTTGAAGGAGTGCTCTCAAGCGTGAAGAGAATCCAATGATTGATGAGCTGTCACTGGTGTTATCTATGTTCAGGAGTGAGTGAGGTTAATTGCTCTCGGAGACTTTGAAAACTGAAGAACAATTGCAGAGCAAGTATTTCCTTGAGCTCGTGAACTTCAAACTGTATGCGATAAAGTTAATCGTATTTCATGTTCATAAATTGCGCGTTGCTGGGCAACAGTTTAACAATGCCTGAACACTTCCTGACAGATGGAGGCACGCACAGGATTACGTGATGACGTGCAAGAGAAGTCGTCACAGTGTAAGTAAGGTTTGATGTGTGGAGATGCCTCGCGCTGACTTCGAAAGAGGCAAACATCAACGGTAAGAGCGCGAGTAATATCTATCTCAGGTTAAACACTTGACACATTGCTGCTGAAGAAAATGTAAAACTGCGCCCCTTAAAGTTTAATTTTAGCCGCTTTCAAAAATACACCTCACTGCCCTCGAGAAACTCTTTTTTTTGGCAATAAAAGTCCTGTTTCAAACTATTACAGCTTTAAAGTTCACATAAACGCTGCTATGAAAATAACTGGCACTTACTTCTAGGGCGACCGGTGAGAGGTCACTGGTGGGGTTCTGGGTGCCAGTACGCTTGATCTGTTTTGAAGGTTTCTTGCTGCAAAGTTCCTTTTCTTAAGTTTCTAATTTCAATCCGTTTTTTTTTAAAACAAAAGTCTTCTTTGAAATTGACACGGAGGTCCGTTTAAAACCCGTCGCCAGATGTAAAGTACAGATAAATCAGGAAGCCGAGGTTGTAGGTTGTAAGCTGGTATTTATTTCAAGTTAAGTAGTTAAATAGAGAACCCCACCAGGAGCAGTATGATCTCTGCTCAGCCCGTACTCCAACTCCTACTGTAACTGACCTTCATCTAACATTCTAACATTCTACCATTCTACACTCTATACTCACGTGCACAGGCTGAGCAGTACTCTACACGTGCGCACATTTTTTCAGATTGAGTTGCCACGCCCCGCACGGCCGCACCCCATCAATGGTCTGAGAGCCGACCTGACGACGACGTTGAAGAATGGCAACAGCACCAGGCCCAAGGATCAGTTGATAAAGCTAAAGGCCTACCACGACGTCTAACAGTAAGTTAAGTGCCGTTGGGATATTTCAGGTTGCCTAGGCGCAAAAGGTAACTCAGCCGGCACCTGACCATGTGTCTGACTTCTGCCCGGCGGGTTTCTGAACTTCCTGCTGCGGTCAAATACACAGAAGCTGCGTTTCCTTCACAAATAAATTATTACATCAAACCTTGCTCCGACAACCTCGGGCTTTTGTTTGGGACCCAGCACATTTTCTGGCAGTTGCAGGGCTTTCTAATTACAGCACGAAGGTAAACACGTGTAATTCATCTTGTGCTAATGGACGCACACACCAACCAAACTGCCTTAGACTTACAGCTACTGTACAGGACATTAAACTTTTGGTGCTCAATAAACACTCAAACGGCATGAATACAACCTATATCTACCTCGCAGCGAACGGGTAGCTTCCCACGGGACATTTCAGAGTCCTTTTAGTGACACCCAGTTAAACAGACATAACCACTCATAACGCAGTATAGTATACAGTTTTTCTCCAGGGAGTCTTGCAGTTATGGTGTCGCCTTTGCTGATAAAAAGAGCAACGCAGAACAGTTTGTGTTCAAGGTGACTCACTGAGCTTAATCTCTGTTACTGGTACGTTTGTATGCGCGCGCACACACATGTACTTAACAAAACATAGCTAACACATGCAGTCATGGTTGCAAAATGAAACCTAAAAAATTCCTATATTCCCCGGTTATAATTATCTCCACGATAGCTCACGGACCTGCCACGCGCACAAGAACCCACAGAACAAAGGCAATGCTCATGAGGTCACCCTTGACGTAATAAATGACACAAAGAATCACAAAGGCCATGATATGCTGCCTTCACATAACACTATGAAAGGCGCGCAATGGATGCAGTATGATCTCTGTGCACGTGTTGCAAGTTAAAGGTATCATACCAAGTCCTTTTATTTCAATGTTGTTCAGTATTGTGACGTCATAAGCCTTGCATTTGGTGTGCAAGCTAAGGTTTGCTTTTTGGCATTATTTCGTAACTTCGTATTTCGTAACTATAAATGCACCTTAACTGTGAATGAAGTTATTTCTGTTTCTTTTATAATATTTTGCATCCAACCTCTATAATAGCACTTCCACAGGTGGATGACCTGTACTGCGCCTGGCCTTCAGCGAAGCCTAGTAGGAGTTGGACGTGTGATCTGCCTTTGTCAAGGACCTGCACCCGAACCTCCTCTGGTACCCAACTCTTACTGCAAAAATTCTGTAGTTGTTTGCAATGGTGGACAGCCAACCTCCCATGCAGTCAAATAGCATCTGCACATGTAGGTTGAAAGTTAAAGCCACTGCTGGTACCTCAATTTTTGTATAAATCCATCAAATGATAACAACCTGTCCCCCCTTTAACATTGACCCTCTAGTCAGATCTGCATAAAAACTGTGATCCGTGCTCTGGTCTTAGCTTGGCATACCAACAGAAAAACAAAACATGTCAATTCTGACAAATTGTATTCAGATTAGTTAAAGGGGTCCAACATTAGAAGCAAATAAACAATGTTTGTCCAATCCCCCATTTAACAATGCCCCGCCTTGATGGGTGTGCATGAAACAACATATCAGAAGTATGTCAAACATGCCAAATGTCTGACATTTGTGCACATCTATAAATGAGCACTAAAGTTATTAGCAAATCAAAGATGTTTTGAACAGCCCTTTAACGTTGACCCCTTCCCCATCAGATTTCAGTGGAACCTGAAATCTCTGAACAGGAATAACTTGAAAAAAAAATTGGGGGCGCTAGAGGGCGCACTGCTGCATGGCCGCACTTGCGTGAGGCTCCAGCAACCTGGCATCACTATCCGCGATTTATCCTTCCTTCCTGCACGCACCCGCCTGAAAATCCCCACGGAGGGGCGGCTGGCCACTTTTCACACTTGGTGAAAATTTGGAGGTTCTACTCCCAGGAACTTCGGAGTTGTGGCATGCGGAGTCCCCCTGGCTGAACTGGACCTGCGGCGACGGTGCCCGCTGTCGGCCCCCTGATCTAGGCAAGCCCGGGGATCACCACGAGGCGGTTAGGCCTCCGGCGCCTCGTAAACGCCGCGCCTGGGGCTGACACTGCAGCGGATGGCGATCGGAGGCTGAAGGCACAGGCGCCACGCTACAATCAGACCGCGGGGGCAGTGAAGGCAGGACGCTCCCGCTGGTCTCCCAAATACGGCCGAAATCTGCCATTACTGTATTAGGCGGGTCTTCGTGGCGCCATAACGAACTGGCAGAGGGATACTAGTGGGAAGCCTGAGAAGCCCAGCACCCTGCCTTGCAGTCACGATACACGACCTCGAGGCCTGCCTGTTGCCGGTGCCACTGCAAGCGGACGGCTTGTAGCACCTGGCGCGTTTGCTCCTAACCTGTAGGCGCTACTTCATTGGGCTGCCCTTCCTGCGCTGTGAGGCCTGTCTGCTACTGCACTGTACTCCCTCTCCCGGGAGACACCCCGCAAACGACGGCTAACTGTGCCCAGTGATCGGCGCGTCAGCTGCGTGATAGACATTGCTGCACCGCACTACACAGAGTGAGAACGCCTTATCCTCTATCAGCCTCCCGCCAACAGTGGTGCAGACGGCACATAGGCGCAGACGATCCATATTCATCTTGCCATCATGGGGAAGCCGGACAGTCGCCAACCCAAATTGCAGTTTGAGACCACGGCGCAGAAGAAGGCGACAAGACACACTGGAGACGTGGTACCACCCCGAAGCCCGGTAACGGAGCCTCGACATCGACCCAGCTGACCCCAGATATGACCGCGATCCTGCAAGAAATGCGACAGGGATTTGCGACGGTGGTCGACAAAGTAGACAGACTCACGTCCAGGATGGACGGCATAGCCCAGAAGATAGACGTCCATGAAGAACGCATATCTGAGGCGGAACGCAGGATATCGGCACATGATGACACGACCGCGGCTCATGACACTCGCCTTGCCAGGATGGACAACGTCCTGAGGGTAATCGCTGCCAAGAACGAGGAATTGGAAGCTAGGAGCCGACGGAATAACATTCGAGTCACGGGCATTCTGGAATCGACCAACACGGGGAGGATGGAATTATATGTCGAGAAACTGCTGTCAGCAACAGTCGGGGCAGACGCTCTTTCCGCTCACTTTATTGTGGAACGTGCACATCGCTCTCTTGGGCCTCAACCCCAACCGGGGGCCCCACCGCGACCCATAATTGCTCGCCTCCTAAACTACCGAGACCGCGATGCGGCGCTTAAGGCAGCCAGAGCAAACCAAAATCTGGCATATGACGGCGTGCCCTTCTCGATATACCCTGACTTTACCCCGGTGGTCCAAGAACAGCAACGGAAATTTCTTGCTGTAAAGAGGAAGCTTCGGGATTTGAACATTGACTATGCTCTCTTATACCCGGCCAAGCTGCGAGTCACACACCAAGGTACGCAGCACTTCTTTCTCAACCCACAACAGGTCGAAGACTACATTAAATCCTTGCCCAAAAGACCCAGGCGACCTGCGGACACTGAAGACTTAAATGCATCTGGTCCTGAGTAGGGGGCGACTGGCTCTCTTCGGATACATCCTTCTGCAAGTGGTGGACTTGACCTCACTCCCCTAGCTGCTGGGGGAAATCCAGTCGACTAGGAGATGGCTGCCGCTGCCCCTGGGGTACCATGGACGGGTGCTGCACCGTAGGTGGTAATGTATGCCAGGCCCCACCCCCCCCTCGTCCCTCTCTGCTCCACAGGTGAACCCAGGAATGGACATGCACGGAGTGGGATGGCTGGGGGTGGTAGACCGTGCACCTCTGATGACCCCTAATGGGTGTTCCCCAATGACATTGACTTTGTTGCTTGTTTGTTGCTTGCTATCTAGCACTGTTTTGGGTAACGGGCGGGACAGGGACACTGGCGAGTTGGGGTGGCTTCAGTGGGTGGGGGGTGGTGGGAAGACTGTCAGGTAGAACGGACTTACACTGGGCGATGTAGATCTTCCGTTGGAATTGTTGATCTGCCTCGCTATTTTTGGTTGCATGCTGTGGACCGTTTGTCCCTTTTCCAACTAGGCCTGATGCCTGGAGTTATCCGGGGGGGTTTGGGGGGAGGGGACTGCTGGGGTTACTGTTGGGTTTCAAGTTTTGACATGTGCATGTGGTGGTCTGAACTCACGCATTTGCCCTTTGGAGGGCTCCGTGATTATGGCCGGGGGGTGCGGGGGCGGGATGGGTGGGCTGCGCGCTACGTACGGCAGAGTCGTGACAGAGGAGTGGGGGGTGATTCGTTTCTGCTTCAGTATCTGCTTTCGTTTGAAGATATAGAACTGGTCCGAATGTATAATATTTGGTTTGTTGGGAGGATGGGCTTGGCAGCCTTCCATGCTCTGATCCCGCAGTTATGGTATTACACGTTCACATGGATGACACACGCCTGAATGTGATTACTTGGAATGTGAGAGGGCTGGGAGATCATAGGAAGAGGAGACAGGTATTGAGCTACCTGGATCGCCATAATGTTCACATTGCTTTCCTACAGGAGACGCACTTTGCGCCCCACAAATCGCGAGCCTTTGGGAGCAGGTGGGCTTCTCACTCGATCTTTGCTAACTACTCCTCCTATGCCCGGGGTACGGCCATACTGATTAAGAGATCCACGCCCTTTCGGCTGGCTGGCTCCAAGGTAGATCCACAGGGGAGGTACTGTGTGGTATGGGGTAGGCTGGGACACATGTCAGTGACACTTGTCTGTTGCTATGGGCCCAACACGGATGACCCGCAATTCTTTACCTCACTGTGGGCGGCGATAGTTGAGACGGGACCACAACACCTCATATGGGGTGGAGACTTCAACATTACCCTGCACCCCCCCCTGGATAGATCACACCCTGCCCCACACCACTATACTAACGGGCGCGAAGTCCTTAGAGCGACTATTGATGGTAACAATCTCATTGACGCCTGGCGGTCACACTGCGGGACTAGGGAGGAGGGTACACACTTTACTGCGCAAGCTAAGTCATGGGCGAGACTTGATTATTTCCTTTTAACCTCACAACTGTACACAGCACTAATACATGCATCTCATCTCCCCAGGACTTACTCCGATCATTCTCCCGTTTTGATCACGTTGGCTGGTTCTGAGCTAGGCCCCCCAGTGACGGCATGGCGCATGCAGCCCGCTATGTTATTGGACGCGATATTCCAGGAGGAACTCCGTGAAGAATGCCTAGACTTCTTCAAACGCAACAAAGACTCAGTCCAGGACGTTGAGACCATATGGGACGCCTTTAAGGCCACGCTCCGAGGCTTATGTATATCGAAGGGCTCGGGAGTGCTTAAGAGCATACTCACTCGATTACGCAGCATAGAAGCTGAATTACGCAGTGCTGAAAGCCGTCTTAGGACACACCCTAACACGGCGACCCTCGCTACCATCCGCGATAAATTGACAGAATTCTCGGAGGAGGCTGCTCGTGAGGTGAAGTTTCGGAATAAATACTGGGTGGCCAGGAGGTATGGAGAGGGGGAGAGGCCTGGGAAAGCTCTAGCAGCAACGGTCAAACTGATGCGATCGCCGACGATAATATTAGAACTTGAGACGGCAGAGGGGCTGGTACTTAGAGACACCACCCAAATCCTTAACGAATTTGTGCGACATTACAGTACACTATACTCCACTAGCAGACACAATGGCCTTACGTTGGATGACTATCTGGCAGATATCTCCTTGGGGTGGCTGAGTGATGCGCAGAGAGCCTTCTTGAACGCCCCTTTTGAGCTGGATGAGGTCAGGGAGGCCATCATGGGCATGAAGTCGGGCAAGGCCACAGGTTTAGATGGTGTACCTATAGAATTCTACAAGACCTTCATTGACTTCATGGCTCCGGTGTTGCGGGAGGTCTTTGAGGACGCATTGGAGGTGGGCCATCTCCCTGCCTCCATGAGAGTTGCCCTCATTACGTCGCTGCTTAAGCCTGGGAAGCCCGCCTCCAGCTGCGACTCTTACAGACCTCTATCCCTGTTAAACTGCGACGTTAAAATACTTGCGAAACTGATTGCGACACGCATAGGCCTCCTCCTGCCTGCTCTTATCCTTCCGGACCAGTCTGGATTTGTCCCTGGAAGGGCGACGTCGCATAATCTCCGTACCTTTTTTTCGGTATACGACTCCGTCCATGAGGATCTCCCTATGGCAGCCATTTTTTTAGACGCCACTAAGGCGTTCGATTCGCTCGAATGGGACTATGTGTTTAAAGTTCTGGAGCGAATGGGTTTCCCGCCTCTCTTCATTTCCTGGATTAAACTATTGTATACACATCCAACTGCCAGAGTACTCATCAATGGGAAATTGTCGTCGGAGTTCCCGATCACCAGGGGGACAAGACAGGGGTGCCCCCTGTCCCCCCTTCTGTTTGCCATAGCCACTGAACCCCTGGCGGCTAAATTGCGACAGCATCATCAGGACAGGGCAATGCGTTGCTTTCAGAGACAATTACTCGTCTCTATGTATGCTGACGATATCACCCTCTATGTTCGCCACCCGAGTGATAACTTACATCCTATACTCCGTGAATTCATTCGGTTTGGTGCCCTCTCGGGGGTTCAAATCAACTGGAAGAAATCGTGTATATTCCCCCTTACTGCCTCGACAGTTCCTTTCCCACTGGAATTCCCGCTTGCCTGGAGCACGGGGGATTTTAAATACCTGGGAATACATGTAGAAAAGAGTAGGGAAGAACTGATGCGTGCAAACTATGGCACAGTGATGGACAAATTGAGCGACAATATATCTCGGTGGATCACGCTCCCTCTTTCCATGGCGGGACGTGCCTCATTAGAATGGTCATACTCCCTCAACTTTTGTATCTATTCTTGAATATTCCGTACCACCCCGGATCCTATTTTTTTCGTCTACTACGTTCAGAATTGCTCCGACTAGTGTGGGGTGGTAAAACGCCCAGACTCAAATGGGAGATCCTTGTCCGGCCATTTACACAAGGGGGATTTGGCATCCCTGACTTTGAACTTTATTATCGGGCTGCTCAGGCTCATTATGCGTACTTTTGGGTGCGCCAACAAAGATACATGCCTCAACTGGCGGCTGAGCACTGGTTGGCACACCCGATCCCCATTGAAGGCGCGCTCTACTCCCAGGTGGAAGGTAGGGACAAGACCCCTTCCACTGTGTCGAGCACTGTGACGGCATGGCACTCTATTGTGTCCAAGCTGGACTTGCACTTCTTATACGCACCGAAACTGCCGCTGGCCTACCACCCACAGCTGCCGCTCCTACAGGAGGCTGGCTTTCAAAGACTATTGAAAAAGATTGGTGTCACTACGTGGGGGGACTTGTACCTGGATGGCGTCTTCCGAACTAGGGAACATCTATATGAGGGCATCCACCGACTCCTCTGGACTTGTTTTATTATGTCAGACTCAGACACGGCCTACAAGCTATCACGCCTGATTTCCCCTGCGAACCCCCGGTGCTACCCCCCTTGCAAAACATGCTGCTTCACGATCAGCCTATTAAGCTAGTATCTACACTCTATAAATCTATACGGGCCAACACGACATACACTGCTCTGCCCGCTAGGCAGAAATGGGAACAAGATCTAACCCTGACTCTCACGGACACTCAATGGGAATTTTGCCTGCAGCAAACTGAGCGCATTTCATCTAACAGCCGTTATAGAATAATCCACTATAAATTTCTGCACAGGCTGTACCACACTCCAGCGCGTCTGCACAGATTCAAGCTTAGGCCGACGGATGCCTGTGACAGGTGTGGGGCCCCAGGAGCTGATTTCCTTCACCTTGCATGGGGATGTCCTGCAGTAAATGAATACTGGACTCAGGTGTTTCAGGCCCTCTCCAAAATGATACACATGACGGTAGATCCATCACCATTGGTGGCCCTTCTGGGGTATGTTGCACCTCTTCAGGCGGCTCACCGCAAATATGTGGCACTAGCTATGCTTCTGGCTAAACGCAGGGTGGCCTGTAGATGGGGGCGGGGAAGGGCGCCCAAATTCAAGGATTGGTTGAGTGATATGGTATACTGCCAGGAACAATTGAATACCTATTCTGAACTAATGCCGCCTACTTCTAGGCCTACTGACATATGGGCCCCGCTACAATGTTATTTGATAACTGATCCGCCCGAAGATGACAGCGATTGAGGGTGGGCGGTAGAATTCCTTGGATGATATGTCTTGATCTCGCAGTATAACATCTGGCTGCTGGATATGGCATGATATGTTTGCTGCCTCTCCCCGTTCCCCCCCCCCTTCTTCCCCCCCTCCCCCATTCCCCCCCCCCTCATTCTCCCCCCCCTTCCCTTCTCTGCCCCCCCCTCCCTGCCCCCCCCCCCCTTTCGAGACCCTATGTGAAGAGCCTCATCCTCAGCGACATCCCGGGATGCCTGTCTGCCCACTGTGTCCGATACTGTGGCTCAGCCCTCCCTCTTCTATGGTTTCATGACTCTGCCACTCTGATAACACCGTGCCTACCGAGAGTAGATATGCCCACCAAGATGCCTGTGTGCCCCCCCCCTGCCCCCCCCCCACCCACATCATTCCCGAGTTTGTATGGACACTGCACATGTCAATGGTTATATAAAAATTCAAAAAACTCGAGACTCATTTATTTGGCTGTAAGACGCGGCACTTGTCACTTAGATAGAACTGTTGGCAAAACTGTTTTTAACGCACATGCATGTCGAAAATGATTTGTATTTCTATATGCACTGATAGCGGCCGGCCTCCGGGTTGTTGGCGAGACGCTGTGTATTCCTGACAATGCTCAATAAATGTCTTGAACCAAAAAAAAAAAAAAAAAAAAAAAAAAAGGAATAACTTGAAAACAGTTTACAAACTTTCATGTGAATTCATTAATTAATGGGTCATAGTTTCTTGTGAATTCATTAATTAATGGGTCATAGTTTCTATCAAATTAACACTTTTTTGACCACCTTTTAACTGACCGTACCCACCTAGCAGATTTGCAAGAAACAAAAACTATAAAGAGTAAGCTAACGTGCTATATATGTGTTAACTCGTAGGTAGATAGTTGTGTGGGGGTGGGAGATTTAGAGAAGTAAATAGAAGCAAATAAGAGAGAGAAAGAATACCGGGGACTCCGCTACATTATGACCCCAAACAGGAAATTACGAGTCCATGATTGCTCAGCAACTTTGAGCAATGTTTGTAATTTATAGAACAACAAGGTTATATAGTGAAATAAAACGCCTTCAGCCACTGAAAGTGACAGTGACTGACTCATTCAAGTGTATTGCATGGTATAATTTAGTTTTCTGATGTGTACTAACCATAGATGATTCAAATGAAAAACTGTATATAGAGTAAAAGTTTTCTGAGGTTTACTAATCCTAAATTATATAAAAGGAAAGTTGTGTATAGTGTAAAGATTAGTAGCGCAGCTAGGACACCATGGGCTCTAGAGCAAGCAGTGAAACGGGCCCCTTTTATTGCTGCTGGGGTATTAAAATACAGTAATGATCAGGATTCAAAGGCCCCTCAGAGCTTAAAGCCCTGGCGTCACTGCACCCCAAATAAGCACATAGAGCACTGAAATTGTCCTTTTTCAATGCATTAGTGATGTTAGCTAATTTATTCGAAAATTGTGCTTTAATGCACTTTTGATTTAATCTTTTTCAAAATGTTCACAGGGCAGGGGAACCTCCTATCAAAATCTTACTATGAGTAAGGCTCCCTTACTGAAATTCAGACCGGATATTACATCTGACTTTTAGCAGTGCCTGTTGAGGATGTGGGTGGAGCTAATAGAGTAAGTTAAGTGGGTGGAGCCATTGAAAGAAGTGGGTGGAGCCGGAGAAAAGTAGGTGTGGCTCCCGACAAACATTTGAGCACCTGCACTTCATATTTTACAAATTAAGCACTGCTGTGACCGTGGGCGTTGTGTCTGTGCGCCAGTATATCAAGATGTTCTGAACTGCAGAGCCAAGGGCGATGGCGATCTGCCTGCCTCTCCTGGACCTGAGGGGATACATTAAATCATTTGGGAGTCCTAGCAGGGTATATGCCGGGAAGCGCGGGAGCTCAATGCCAAAATGAGAATCAATTTCTTCCAGCACTTCCTTACAGTAACCAGTTAAAAGAGGACAATCCCATAGGATGTGCGTGAGTGTACCCCGATGTCCGCACCCCCGCCAGCATGTGTCTGTCTTGCTATGGTCGAACTCATTGATCCACTCAGGCGTGTAGTACCAGTAAGTGGACACTTTGGTGAAGGTATTAGTGAGGCCCATGTGATATGCAGAGTGGCGCGCCCTATAAGAGATGTGGTCCCATTCCTTGGGGCTCAATGTCCTCCCAAGTTCCCGCTCCCATCTAGCCCTCCCGGGTTATGAAAGTGTGTTGAGGGCAGTTGTAAGAACTTATACAAGTCCGAGATTAGTTTCGAGTCTGACGTACGGGACAACAGCCATCTCTTGCACGGCGAAAGCATCCTATCCGCCACGTCCCCCACCTGCGACTGAAGAGCCCAATGCCGGACCTGCATATAACGGTGTCTCTCAGTTTCGGGGAGTGAGAATTCCTGTCAAAATTGTGTGAACGGGATGACCCCCTCGGGGCCATACAGGTGACATAATGCTCTGCACCCTGCCTGCCGCCAATGTGTAAAGGCTCCTTTCTCCATTCCGGGAGTGAAGGCAGGGTTATCCACCAGCAGCGAGAGCGGCGAAGGGAATGTGGTGAGGTCATACCGAAGGTAAGTTGCGTCCCAAACCCGCAAAGGCACCCTAGTAATAAAAGAGGCGTAGAGATTCTTAGGCCGATGGGTCCGGTGTAGGAACGGTATCTCCTGCAGAGGCCGCCCCGCCACCGCCTGGTCCTGGAAAAGCCAGTGCTTATCCGACTCCCATCTGCACCATTCGACTAAATACCTCAATTGCGTTGCTTGAAAGTATTTACGGAAGTCGGGAATGCCTAGACCCCTGGCGTCAGGAGACAAAAGGGAGAGGGTCCTGCGTAACCTAGGCTTTTTCCCCTGCCAAATGAAACGGGCCACATCCGATTGTAGCTGCTGTATCCATCCCTTTGGTGGTTGAAGCGGCAGGGCCCTGAATAAGTAGAGCACCTGCGGCAAGATCGTCATCTTAACGGCAGCAATCCTACCCAACCAGGAGAGGATGCCGCGATTCCAGCGGCCTAGTTCGTTCCTGATCTTAACTGCCAGGGCTAAGTAATTAGCCGAGACCATGGCTGGCAGCGTAGGAGCTATCTGAATCCCCAAATATGGTATCGCCTCTGAGGACCAAAGTAACGGGAACCTGTTCTGCAGATACGCCCTGGTGTCAGGCGCCAGGGAGATATCCAAAGCCACTGACTTCCCCATATTCACCTTAAAGCCCGAAACCGAACCGAACGCTGCCAGTTCTTCCATACAGGCCGGCAGTGCTAACCGGGGTGTAGCCAACGTGAAGATGACATCTTCAGCGTAGAGACTAATTGTATGGGTAAATCCACCCATCCGTATCCCCTCCACTGCTGGTCGCGTCCGCACCCTTTGGGCGAACGGTTCCATGTATAGAGCAAAGAGCAAGGGTGAGAGTGGACAGCCTTGCCTGGTGCCTCTCTCAATGGTGAAGGCTGCGAAGGTGTGGCCGTTTACCCGGACCACTGCTGAAGGTTCCCTATAGCAGTTGAGAATCATAGTGCAAAACCTTTCCCCAATACCCGCCTTCACCAGTACCTGCTCTAAGAAGGGCCAATGTACGCGGTCAAACGCCTTCTCTGCGTCTACCGTGAGCATCATCCTTTCACCCGGAATCCGGGAAGCCTTTTCCAGCAGATGGACCACCCGCTTTGTATTATCCACTGTCTGCCACTCTGGGACAAAACCCGCCTGATCCGGGTCGATAAGGCCGGGCAAGTTGGGTTATCAAACGACTGGCCAGAATCCCAGTATAGAGTTTCAAATCCACATTCAAGAGGGATATCGGTCTGTAGGACCCACAGTATTTAGGATCTTTCCCTGGTTTGGGGTTGACCGTACTAGAAGCCCTCAGGAGGTCAGGCGGGATGGCACCAGGTTCCGCGAAAGACTTGAAAAGGCGGGTGAGGACTGGGGCCAACGACTTGCAGAATGTCTTATAGAAGAGGGCAGAATAGCCACCCGGGCCCGGTGCTTTGCCGTGTTTGAGTCTGGCAATGGCCGACACTACTTCCTCTATGCTAATATCCCTGTTCAGGTGGTCTGCCTGCAAAGGCTCCAAGGAGGGCAGGGTGACCGAGTCCAAATAGGAGGTCATAGCCGGCACATCCGACGGGTCGCCGGCGTAAAGCTTTTCATAGAACCCTCGGAACACGGCCGAGATACGGGCGTCGTCCGTCACTGCAATGCCCGTGGGGTCAGAGAATTCTTTCCCTAACTGACTCTGCCTAGCGGCCCGGAGTCTATTGGCCAAAAGTTTGCCACAACGATCCCCCCCCAGTATAAAAGGCATGGCGCAGTCGGAGGGCCGCATATTCCGCTCGGTCCACATCCAAGGAGTTTCCTTGCTTCTTTAAGCTGCCGCCAAATTCTTGGCACCCCTGTCCTACGGTGAATCAACTCCAGCTCCCGGACTCTGTCAGTAAGCTCATCCCTCTTTATCCTGCGCTCCTTGTTTTCGGCCGCGGAAATCGACAAGAACTCCCCCCTGAGGACAGCCTTCAAAGCTGCCCATTGCGTGGCCCGGGTGGTATCTGCGTTGTCATTGTGAGCCAAATATTCACGGAGCACCTGCTCAATACGGTCCTTCACCGTTTTCCTATGTAGCAGAGTATCCCGGAGGCGCCAAGTCCTTGCCGGAGAGGCAGAGGGGGGCAGGCAAAAAGAGGCCTCAACCGGAGCGTGATCCGACAAGGAAATTACCCCCATGTCCACGGCGGACGCCAGAGCCTGCACTGGTGAGGTGACCAGAAGATGATCAAGCCTCGCATAGGTCTTATGCGCGTGGGAATAGTACGAGTAGTCCCTATCTACGGGATGCATGTGACGCCAGAGGTCCAGGAGGTCCATCTCCGCAAGCCTAGCCCTACAACCAGCTGAGAATTCCCCGACTTGCGGGGAGCGCTGCGCTGATCTGTCTACAACCGAATCAAAGACCATATTAAGGTCTCCCCCGAGGATAATATGCCTGTCCGGCGAGTCAGAGATCTCTTCTACCGCAGATTGTAAGAACCGCTCCTGTTTGTCATTGGGACTATAAAGGGAACCTATCGTGAATGTAATTCCCCCCACCTTGAACCTGTGCGCCAGCAACCTCCATTTTATTTCTGCGAATTTGTGAATGTGTTCCCCTCTAAAGTGTCGAGCCACCAGAATCGCCACCCCGGCTGTCTTGGTGGTACCGGAGGAAAAAAACTGCGTCAGAAATTTATGAGAGCGTAACCTATGTGTGTCCTGCGGTAATAAGTGTGTTTCTTGAAGGAGGCATATGTCCACTTGAGCATTTTCTAACAGGGAGAGCACTGCCCGCCGCTTAACGGGATTGTTCAGACCCCGAACATTCAAGGTCACGACTTTAAAAGTGTGAGGAGGCATAATGGAAAGTGTATGTAAAGGTGTTAGCGTCCTGCGTGGGGGTCGTAGCGGGCGTGCGCACCCCCCCCAACTCAAGCAACAAAGCAATCAGCCAAAAACAATAAGCAAAGCCGCTCCCCCTTACGCCGAGCAACCTAGCACCAGCCATGAGCCCCAATGTGACCGTGCCTCCCCCCACACACCAGCCAGCTCCCCTCTCCACCCTCACACTCGCCTCCCCTCCTTCGCTGATCAGGACAAGGTGAAGAAAAACAGGCAAAGCAACAAATCCTAGCGCAGCGCACTGGGCAACCCCTTCCCCCACTCCCAACTCCCACAACCCCTCCCGGTTCCCCAACACCCCAACACAACCCCCTTTACCCCCAGAACTCCGTCCCCGTCCTCCCAAAAATGGAGTCAAAGGAACCATTGTCCAAGCCCGGCCCAAACAGGCAAGACTATGGAAAGTCTCAAAAGTGGACGTCCAGCCACCACGCAGCCCCCGCTCCCCCCCCCCCACCCCCCCAGGCCCCCAAACCTGCAGTTCAGAAAAAGCGATGTCGATCTCCCCCCGGAGAATTTCTAGGCGGTCAAAGCAACCTCTCCAGTCGCCATTTCTCTAGCGACCCCTCTCACAGCACCATCTATTTCAGCCCGGATAGTAGGCGAGTCAGGTCTCACCGAAGAAGTCGAATGCCTGCGGCCAGGGACCGATTGCCAGCCATCCCTGGTGACTCGGCGGTGACGTGGAGTGGGAGCGTCTTCGTCGGTCGCTGTAATGCCCAGTACAGCACAGGTGTTCTGGAGAGAGCGCAGCTGATGCAATGTTCCGTTCCAGCGGAAGATGAGGCGGAAAGGGTGACCCCAAGAGTATTGAGTGTCATGTTCCCGCAAAAAGTCAGTCGCAATTTTGAAGGACTTGCGTTTCTGTAGGGTGACCACTGAGAGGTCTTGAAAGAGGGCTACCCTATGGCTCCTGAACTCCAACGAGGATTTAGTGCGAGCCACCCGGAGGATTCTTTCTTTCAGGGTGTAATCCGGCAGGTAGGCCAGGAGGTCGGGAGAGGGCGCCAGGGACCTGCGCCGCGGGCCCACTCTGTGTGCCCTGTCAATCCTGATAGAAAAGTCAGTTGGTTCATCCAGGATATCCCTGAACAGATCTTGCAGGTAGCCTGCCGCATCCTCCCCTTCCTCTCCGAGAGGAACACCCCGGACCAGGATGTTGTTTCTCCGGGAACGGTTCTCCAAATCCTCCACGTGCGATTGGAGATCGATTTGTTGGTCTCTGAGCCTGATCACCTCCTGCTGAAGCTGCGTGAATTCCTCGTCCCGGGCATGGCCAGCCTCTTCCACGGAGGTCACCCTTTCTCCCAAGCCATCAACCTCTCACCGCACCTCTCGCACCTCCCCCGCCACCTCCTGCTTGAGCGCCTGAAAGTCCTCTCGGAGAGAGCTGAAGAGCGATTCAAGGAAGGACCTGGTGACTGGCGGCTCCCCTCCGCTCGCTCCCTGGGAGCTGCTTGACTGTCCCGGGGAGTGCTGTCCGCGATCCTGCCGTGCGGCGCCCCTGCTCAGCATTTCCGGCAGGGTGCGGTCACCCTTCTTATTCCCTTTGTTACCAGCCATTGGACGGCGTTTCCCAGTCCCCACAAGTGAAGTCCGCGTTTAGTGCGTAGCCGAGCCGCCAACTAGCCGAGCAGGTCCGGTAGTCTAAGTCTTCTGCGCGTCGACACCGCCGGGCGCTGTCCGCACCTTCCTGGGCTATCTGTTCCCCAGGAACCCAGCCGAGCGCGCCAATCTAGGCACGACCTCAAGCCACGAAAGTTAGCCGGGCCTCCCGGAGCAGGGCACCCCTCCTTCAGTGCGCAGGACCGTCTCCGCGTATTCCAATCGCCACCAGGGCCGCCCCAAAGTCACACACTCCTGTATGAGCCAGCCGGGATCGTGACCTCGCCGTCGGCAACCCGATGGGGCCCCAGGTAAGGGTGGGCCCACTGCTGACCGCTCAAGAGGCCTGGCGTAGTCCTCCGGTAATTTGGGCCTATCAGCTCCTCGACCCTCCCAGGAACACTAAGGGGGATCACACAGAGCTGACCTCACCTTCGCTGCCAGACCCTGCTGCCTTCTGGAGCCCCGGGCTCATCCACTGCTGCCGGGCGAAGCAAAAAGAGTCCCCCGCTGACAGGCCACCCGGCTGGGGGGATGGGAGCACACCTCTCCGCTCCGACCTCTCACCACCGCACCTAGGCCCACGATCTTCCGGTCCCTGCAGTCAATCAGGCGCACCCCAGGCAGCCGACCCCCGGGATAGCAACCGCCAGGAGGCACAGACTCCCGCCTGGATGGCTCCCGCCTCGGGCCTCTTGCGTCTCTTCTCCGGGCACAGTCACCGGTAGACCCCGGCCAGCACTTCTCCGGCCCTCCGTGGGGAAAGATAAAGCCTTGCAGGGGTCGGCGCGCCGCCAGCAGCCAGGGACGCAGCCAGTTCCGAGCGAGCTCCCCCCGCCGGGCACACCACCGCTCCTCACCAGTCTCCGCGGGGGGGTCGTCTCCGCACTCAGCTCCCGGCTGTTCAGGCCTGCGGCCTCGCTCAGCACCTCTCGCGTTGTCCCTGCAGCCGCGACTCGGCCTTGCCACGCCTCCGGGCTCGGACAGGCACACCACTTTGCACACCCCAGGCTGCACACTGTTTCCCGCAGGGTTGCGCTGTAGCGGCGGCCCGACCAGTCAGGGCCCCACGCCGCACCAAGCAGTCCAGGGCCTCCTCTCGGCAATCCGGGCTCAAGTAGTCCCACAAGGCGGGCCCAGCAGCACTTCCGGTCGAGGCCACTACCTCCGCTGATTCCGGCTCTCGGCCAAATCGCGCAGTGTATGCCGTCTAGCACACCGATTTTCCTCGGAAGCAGGCGTTTAGGTCCCCCACCCCTTCCGCAGCCGTTAGATAGCAGTGGGGGGGGGAGATCATCGGCAAATAGGCTGTTTAGGGGCCTGGGTCGGAGGAGATCGCCGAAGTCGCGTCCTCCTACTCTGCCATCTTGGCCACGCCCCCTGAAGGAGAGCTTTTGACCTGTGTGAATCAAACTTACTGAAGCCCGACAAGGGTTTCTGGAAGAGAATCTAAAACTTCAGTCAAGTGAGGCTCTGAGTGGGAAAGCTGACTGCTGGTAAAAAGTCTTCTTAGGCAAGCCATCTGATTGCAGTCTATATATGTATGAGAAGCAGCCTGAAAAGACTCCCAATGTGATTGTTCCAGCAAATCAATCCTTTCAGTCCCATCTCTTACTTTCATCAAGTGGTTGCATGCCTGTTTCTTGCAGATATTGTTGGATAAATGTCTGCTATGCCCTGCTTCTAGTAATAGTTTTGCTAGGTTGCAAAGGCCCTACCAACTATTATTGCTGTTCTTTTTCTGCTCCACCCGTGGCAAAAGTGTACGTTAGTGGGTAGTACCACTGCATATGCCATCATCCTGATTAATAGGTCTACTTTCATGCGATTTTGGTGAAAAGTGACAGCAAAATGTCCACTCCGGCTGGCTTTGTGCTAGTTTGAAGCCCATACGAAATTTAGAAATCTAAACATCTAAACTCTTGTCACCAAACAGCAACGAATGCCTTGGCACATATTGCAACACGTCAATTTATAGGACAGCAAACCTAACAGTGCTTCTTAGACGTACCTACAGCAGTTTTATTAAAGTGACAAAGTTTTAAAATGCAGGCTTTACATTGCTTATAGTGGGGCAGGCAAGACACAAAGAGCAAGGAAATAGGTAACAATATTTAAGCCCGTATACTGAAACCTAGCAACTCATTGATCAGGTTTCAGCCCATCTTACACCGAAACAAAGGTAAACCAATCAGATGTGCTACAAGGGCATATAAACCTAAGTTTGATCCTATTTAAAAAAATTACTATAAGAGAACACTTACTCTGCTGGGGTTTATCGCTTTTAAATTTACTGGTCAAGCCACAATTGGGCACTGACTGTGATGGCAGTTATTAATTAATTAATTAATTGTGGGTTTGTAATGCGCTAGAATCGACTCCCGAAGGAGTATCTCTGCGCAGTAGACCGCTGGGGAACCCGTCCTGGCTTTCCCTGTGAGATGGTCCCTACTGGGTATCTCCAAGGTGAAACCAGGCATCCCCGGCGTATGTGGGGGGCGGTTGTGGAGATGAGGCAAGCTAATGCCCAGAGTTGCCGAGTGTGATCCCTGGTTAGAGTAGGCACCAAGATGAGAATTATCGAGTCCGCTGACCTTGGTCCACGACCCTGCTGCGTCTGGAATTGAACCCTGGTCCCGGGCCGTCCTCTGCTCTCGGGTCTGCCGCCTCTAACCAGTGAGCCACACCACTCCACTGTTATGCTCGTGTGTCAGGCCTCGGTCAAGGTGGTTTGCTGTGTGGAAAGGGATTAAAATACTCATGTTGCGGGCTGGCAGGGCAAGTCTCGTTGTATGGCTACAGATGATCCTGGCTCCAGGCTGAGGCATCTCTGATGTGGAGGCAGGGTCCCGTCGACGGTGCTGGTACGGCTGGGCTGGGGAAGCGTCACAAAGCTTCAGCTGGATTCTGCTTTAGTCGGAGACTGTCCGAACCTCGCTCGCTTTAAGGCAGAGCAGGGCCACACTGACTGGAGGTAAAATCAGGTCATCCTGGTCACAGGTGGTTCTAACCAGCTGCTGTGCGATGACTGCCATGAGGACGTAGGTGGCGCTGCGACGTGGACAAAGAGAAGGGAAGTCCTGAGAGAAAATGTCTCTCTTCAAAGGATTTCCCTTCCTGCTACCGCGCACACCTCAGTGACGTCACAGTCACACGTAGTGCATTCAAACAGAGCATGCGCGCAACCGGGACAGTTAAAAACGGGGACATTTCTCTGTTTGCCCCGGACACTGTTCTAAAACAGGGACATTTGACTAACTTGGCGGATAGTGTTGGGACACGGGGACACTTCGCCAAAAACGGGGACCGTCCGGGGAAAACCGGGACGTCTGGTCACCCTAGACAATGGGCTCCTGGCTATCCTGCTCCTTCAGCCTAGACGGATGGACTCAGCAGAGCTCTAAATTCCTGGTGGGGGCAACCAGGATGCGCGCTGGGGTTCAGCGATGAAGAGGGCTTAGCACTGTTCAGGGTAGGCCGGTCCGTCTCCTGGGCCAAGCGCAGGGCTCGCTGCCGTCCGCCGTTCAGTCTCTGCTACACCGCGTTACTTGGCGGTGTTTGGACAAAATATCGAAAGCACCAATATCGTGGGATAGAATATCATATCAAAAATATTGAGGACAAGAATATTGTATCAAAGACATCGAGGCCCAGAATATCGTGTCAAAAATATATCGAGGACCAGAATATTGTGAAGGTCAAGTGCAGTTTTACTATATATATCTCCACATACATGTACCTTGATGATATATTAACTTCAAGGTACGTAGATCTGGAGCTAAGAATAGTACATTTATTCTTACCTGTTAGCACTTACCTACTTGATATTTGTGTCCTTTATATTTCTGACAAAATATTTGTGTTTCCTAAATTCTGCCACCGATCCATGCTTGGCCACTGGGCTGGGGAGTCCTCTTCTAGGGAGCCCCCTTCTGCCAGAGTACCTTGTGTACCACTTCTTGGTTACAAAGCAGGCCTCATCTCTCAAGGGTTTTCCAAACAGCACTTCCAGCAGGATACAAGACTTCTCAAGTGTGTGTTCAACCTGAAGGGAAGCTGGAAATCAGGGATCCTCATGCTGGAGATCAATGGTATCTTGGAAACGTGGTTGTGTCCCCGTCCTTGGTCAAGAGTCTCCTGGCACACTGTCCTGGTCTTCCACCAATATTTATGTCCTGTTGGCAGTGCCTCTCTCTTTATTGTGGTTTGGGTGTTGGCCACCATTGTTTCAGAATCAAGGGCTGAAGCTGGGTGTGTCTTGATCGTGAATATAAAAGAATGGTACAAGAGGGAGAGGTTGTTCTACCTAACAACTACACTAACACTTCACAGCAGCCCTTCTGAGGGATAAAGGAATGAGGAGGAGCTAGGACTGGTTCTTACACTTCCAAGGACTTGCTGCCCCCTACTATCTCTTCCCTGGGTCATAGGGAGTGGGGTCCAGGACCCTCTACCAAATCACAAAAGTATCCGAGCTGGCCAACCTCACCTCTGTCTAGTCAACCATTCACATACACAGAATCTACTAGGGATTTATGTTCACAGTTCAGCACACACACACAAGCTCAACATATATCCAACGTGCATGCATTTGCCCACACAACTCCGCAGCCATGTTCCAAGGTGATGTGCAAAGGATTTGGTCGAGGGAAACTCAAGCAGTGCTTTAAAAACAAGTAAGGCCAAAATACATCTCTCCCCACAAGCAATAGAAAGTAGCAATGCCCCTTCCACTCTAGCCAGTGCTGCCTCCACAGCCGGTCTCTCTCAGCAGAGTGAGAGGACAGCAACAATTGTCTGCAGTAGGGGTGCACTTTGGCTGCCACTCCAGACCTGAGAGCCCTCTCTGTGTCATGTTGTCACACAAGAGGTTTCCAGTGAGTCACACAACCAACAGCAACTCTGAGGGGACATTCCTCTCCTAACTTATTAATCTAACTTTAGTAAGTACACACATCTCTTCCAATGTCCTCCAGGACTGACCTGTAACACTCTTGCTGTTCTGAGCTGTGGATCCACACATAAGTCTGCCAATCCCCTCAATTCCAACTTCAGAGACTTCTGTAAAACCAGCTCTCCCACCAGTGTCTTTGAATTCTGACATGAAGTACCCCACCTAGACACGCGATCACTCCATGGGGCTGCCAATGGGGCGTACCATGTAACACTTCTTTACTAACGAAGGGGAACTGATCAAGCTTAAAATTGCGACCAAATCTCAACAGCTTTCAAGTCTAACAAGGGACCACACTACCCCTCTTCAGACATTTATCTACTCATTCGCCTGAGTTTTGTGTCCAATCAACCTGCACTTCCAATTGGTTCAATAACTTAGAAAGGCGTACTTTTTTGCTGGTTAATGAATGAGTGCATGATAATAAAATGAAGCATACAAGCACAGCACTTGAAATTGTAACTTTAATTGCTGGATATTTATAAGCACATATAAATCCCCCTCTACAACTTTCATTTCTGCTGCAACAGTACAAATCAAAACACTCACCATCTCAGTATCCAATCTCCTTAAATCTCTTCCCCTGTCTGCAATCCTCTAGTCATTTATATGTTTTTCTCTGGCTGAACAGTGACCCTCAACTCTTCTTCATAAGAGAATGGGAGATGATCAGAGACAAGAGGAGGGCACAGAGGTAAAGAGAAGGGAATAGTGAGAGGTGAAGTAGAGGGAGACGAGAGGAGGACAGGGAGGTAAAGAGAAGGGTAGAGTGAGAGGTGAAGAAGATGGGGGAGAGAGATAGCGATAGGGACGATGTAGAGGACGGGAGATTATAGGATGGCAGGGAGGTACAGGGAAGGGTATAGTGGGAGGGGTGAGGTAGAGGGAGAAGAGAGGTAGAGATAGGGAAGATGTAGGAGATCAGTGAAGAAGAATGAGACAAAGTATAGAGGGAAGGTGAGGTAGTCAGAAAGGCAAGTACAATGGTAGAAGGATTAAGAGAAAAACACACAAGGTGATGGACGGAATGTTGCACATTGGCAAAACATTCACCCCCAGTCACAGATATGGGTTTAATCCATCGTTATTTTGCTCACCACGCCACCCCAGCTCAGAAATGGCCATATGCAAATCAGTCCTGACCCTGTGCCTCATGGGAACAGTCCAGACCGAACTGCCAAGCCATGTCTTCCCTGGACCGGAAACAAGCATCCTTGGACCGGTTTCTGGCTATCAGCCGTCATCAGCCAAGATAGCTTGACTCAGTGACGTAGTGAGCAGGGGACCCACGTCTGGGCAAGATTAAGAGATACATAGAGAGAGAGGTAAAGAGGTAGGTATGGTTGTAGAGTAAAGTAGAGTGAGCTAGATCTAAGAGGAAAATAAATTTCAGACCCAAATGGCAGAGTGTGGTAAGGTAGCAAGTGAGGTGAATTAGAGCAGGGTAGACAGGAATAATGTCCACATTTAGTGACCATAACCCTGTAATATTAGAGCTACATGAAGATTGCGGTCTTCTGGGGCCAGAAGGAAAGCAAGTGGTTTCTAACTCTGTGGCATCTAGTAATATGGGTAGGAGACTCAAATGGTCCAATGTAATTCCCGACTCATTCTTTGCAGATCTTTGAACAAAGGCTGCAAAGAACATAGTAAAATGCACTGATTTAACCACCCCAAGGGCTGAGGTCTTAAGCACCT
This sequence comes from Lissotriton vulgaris, assembly GCF_964263255.1. Lineage (NCBI taxonomy): Eukaryota > Metazoa > Chordata > Amphibia > Caudata > Salamandridae > Lissotriton > Lissotriton vulgaris. The sequence goes on along the minus strand of NW_028246535.1, from coordinate 29,337 downwards.
TTGATGGAATTTGTGAACAGATAGCAGCGGATTGGACAGTGTTATCTAAACCAAGATCTAACAAGGGGGAAAGATGGTTCTATAATAACTGTTCACGGGCCCACCGAAATTTACTTCAGGCCCAGAAAAATATACCTTGTGATAAGAATCTAATAGCCAGCCTAAGGAAGCAATATCAGTTAGCGCTCCATACACGTAAAAATGAGATCAAAGTTGAGGCATGGGATGCGCTTTTATCGGTCGAAGTCCTTAAGGATAGCTCGAGATTCTGGGCTGTCGTTAACACTCAAAAAATACAAAGAATATCCTGAAGTCAACAACTATAAAGACAAAGAATGACCGTACGACTACATAGACTGATTAGGCAAAAATACGCAAAATTTGTACGGATTCCCATCACTCACCGATCCCGGTGACATGCTTCATCATCTGGGTCTCCTTTCTAGGGCTACTACTCCACCCTAATGAAGGAGGAGCCCAAGGATGTTTTACAAAGTTTTAATCACTACAGATGTGAGCAAGTATGATGAAAAGAGTGTATGGGAAGAAAGTGCAGTGTTAGAATAAGTGTTGTGAATCTAAAATTGAAACGGAATCAGACTATAGTTTTATTCTTGTCTGATCCGACCAAACATTAAAAACAGTGCAAAATACAGGACGGGTTTCAACAGATAACCGTCCATTTACAAGAATAGGTCGACCTGTTTCAGCACAAGCAGGTAGAAATTAACCTAGTGCTTTCATCAGGACCTCTTGAGTGTAAAATGCTACTGCCATACAATTTCAGTGATGTGATCGAATGATAAACAGAAAAGGATACGCTGCGAGTCTAACTTCTCATAGTTTTCATTCCTCTTGCCTCTTGGAAAAATCTATAAAAGATATAAGAGGTATATAAAACAGTCTTGGAACACAGTCATAATTTGTCTTTAATAAATTCATGTGGCTTAAATTAGCCATCAGACACATTCAAAAAGTATCTGGAATACACTCCAATGAGTCTTACCTCAAGGGTATGGAGGAAAAGCCTCACCCCATCTGGCAACAGCTCAGGGCAAAGGAGGCACCGCTCTAGAGAAGAGACAAAACCACCAACCATAATTTAGTATGGTGTATCGACTCCTCTTCACGTTAAAATCACAGTCATAGTGCCCAATTGTAAAGTCCAGGATCGTGGTTGTAACCTAAAGAGGTATAAACATGCCCACCGGACGTGCTAAGTGGGTGTAGGTACATTAAAAACACAGAACTCATGTGGTGAAAGACAAACGGCATCACACACATATACAGGGAAATGTGTTATAAAACCAACTGAGCACATACTTTGTTTTAAGCGAGATTGCGCTTCATGGACTCGGGGGGAGGTGGTGTTGGCCTGTGAAAATATCTGCCAGGTATGAAGAGAAGGAACATATTAGCGCGTTTAGGTCAGGAAATCAAGTCCCCACGTCCTTTTTCGGGAGCTGCGGAGATAAAGATACTTACTTCTGTGAAGGGAACACGAGTCTGGACACCGAATCGTCGCCCCACCGGACAGCCTCTTAGCGTGTCTCCGGTGGGGGACTGAATTTCCCGCGTGTCAGTCAATAATGACTAGACCGCGGGGGACGCGTCAAAATGGCCGCTGCAAATGGCAAAGGTGGCAGCCATATTGGTAGAATACGCAGGTGGGCTCCGTGTTACCCCATGGGTATTTTGCAAAATAAAGAATGGGGAATTATGAATGGTATTATCAAAATTAAATATCGATATTTTTAGAACCCACAACCTAGCGCAATCACTAGAGGTAAAGCATGTTGTGTTTCTAGGAACGCCTCATTGCAGAGAAGTGTGTCAGTTTCTGAAACATAGAACCCACAACCTAGCGCAATACTAGAGGCAAAGCATGTTGTGTTTCGAGGAACGCCTCATTGCAGAGAGGTATGTCAGTTACTGAAACATAAGCATGAATTGGGTGAGTTTAAACACTCTGTCCTTAAATATTGTTGATCTCAATGGTGCACTCATGGCGTCCTCGTGTAGGCGGCAGATCCTATGCATGTGACAAAGTTGTGTTAGTGCATCATGACCCTGAAACTTGTGACATGCATAAGACTAATGTCTGACAGATGATATGATGGAAACATCATGTACTGCATTTTATATGTAAGGTATAACTAGATACACAACTCTGTTTATGCCAAAATAACAATGGTTTCCAGACTCAGGATAAGTTAATGTGACGGTCAATCAGCAAAAACAGGCCCCAGGTGATGTCATCATTGAGGCCCTGGGTGTCTGTGCGGAGTTTGAACACCCATCATTGCTCTCTCTCATGTAATTTATTTTCTAGATTCTCTTTGTTACTGATGTGTTCTAGTACTGCCCACCTCAAATCGTTCGGTGTATGATGTTTTTCAATGAAGTGAGTAGTCATTCTCGTAGTGGTGCGCCTGCAGCGTATGCTACTCCTGTGTTCAACTATGCGGGTGCTCACTTTCCTAGTGGTCATGCCTACATAGTGAAGATTACATGTGCACGTGATTAGGTACACAACCCTTGCTGTGTTGCAGTTAGAGAATTGTGTTAATTCCCATGTGGCATTGTTGTTCAGGGTCACTGGTTTGGTTGCTGAAGTGAGATGACAGACACTACAGTTACTGCAGGGGTAGTGTCCTGTCGGTAATGGATGTAGCCTCCGGACAGTGCCTTCGTCTGTAGTTGTAGATCTGGGTCGTGTCTGCACTCAGTGGTTCTTCAAGTTCATGCCCCGTCTGTGGCTGAACATAAGTGTTGGTATGTTCAGACCTCCACTATTCAGTGTGTGCCAATGTTTCTTAACTATCTTGGTGACTTTATCAGAAACCACGTTTAATGTGTTGTTGCAGATGTCCTTTCAATTCACCATTCTAGGGGAGTTCAATTCCCATTTTGATGACTCTCTTTGTAAAGACTCAGCGCTTTCTTTGAATCTATTTCTAATTTTGGTGCAATCTCCAATCACATGGCGGGCCATATTTTAGATGGGATTTTTATTAACCACAATATTTTGGCTATTGCAAAAGTCCAGCCCCTTAGCTGGGCAGATCGCCTGGTGATTCAGTTTAATTTCTTTCTCCACAATGTTCACAATTGGAATGGGCTCTACCCTTCCAAAGCAATTACTTTGTAGGAACTTAAATAAGATCACTGCTGACTGTTGGGAATAGGCTCTTGAATCCTCCACAGCAGCCAAGGACATCTCTTTCCCCTGTTTGGCAGAAGGCTTCCAAGATTGGGTTATCGCAGCTCTGGATATTGTTGAATGGTTGCCATTAGAAGCAAACCTTCTGCACCTTGATTTCCAACAGAACTTAAGACCCTTACGCAGGAATACCGCAGACAAGAGCGGAAATTGAGGGCAAATCCATACCTTAGTGAAAAAGAGAAACATAAAGTACTTCTTCTGGACTATAAACAGGCTATAGTACAGGCTAAATCATCCTTCTTTACGAAAAAAATTAGGTCAGCTAATAATTCTTCTAAGCTGCTGTTTAAGGCAGTGAAGGTGCTATTGTTGTGTGGCGTTTTAAGCTCCGAGTGAATTTTCCCGATTCATGCTCTTATATAGGTACAATTCACATTGCCTGCCTGCATGACACACAAGGCGGTACACCTGAACTCACCCGGCTACCTCACTCAGAAGTTGACAATTTCTGGCAGCTCTAGAAACACTACAGGCACAAACAATCTTCTGCTGAAGCCTCGAAGATTCCGGAAGGAAAAAACGTATAAACGCTCCTTCTCAGGAATGGCACCCAGGATCTGGAACTCACTCCCTCCCGAAACCAGGCTCATCTCCTCCACTACACTTTTTAAGAAAGAAGTAAAAGCTATCCTCATTGCTTAATACACTTGAACTATTATTTCGGACTCTTTAAAGACTCTGCACCGATCTGTACTACTTGTTCGATCCCTTTGCTTATTTGTATTACTTGTATTATCAACTTACATGATTGTCTCTGCTCCCACCTATTTGTACTGTTAGCTTTATTGACTTACCTGTTTGACTATGCTCCCTCATGTACCTACCCCAGCCCACTTATTACCTACAACTACGCTACGCCTAATTGGCCTGTTATTCACTCTCCTGTTCGCACCCCTTCTTTGTAAAGCGCTCTGATATCTGCAAAGATCTTGTTCGCGTGACTTGCCCTCATATAGTCAATTGATTAAGGCCGAGTTTGATCTGAAAGGACACGTCCACCGTAGCTGACTTCCCTATGACCTGGCCGAGCTGACTCCACTGCCTCCAGCCAAGCCTGTTTGGGCAGCTCCTCGTCCAGTGGCCGAGCCAGATATCATCAAGGCACAACATGTCATAAACCATTCACTACATACAGACCCTGTTTTCCATGCACACACACACCTGTCCATGATTCTTGTTTATGACCGGTTCTATGATGGGAGGGTGCTCGACCTTATTGGCATTTCATCGATATCTGATGGGAGTTCTGGATCTGGCGGGGTAATCCATCACCAACTGGACATCTGAAATATGTGCTGACCAGCATGACTTCGCTCTTTGTATTATTGTGGAAATATTTGTATTGCCATATCATAAACTTAAGAATTCTTGCCTGCAGCTGTTATTTATGTATATAAGGAGAAGTCTGGTTCTGTAAAAACGAACAGTCTCCTGAGAACTTACGGCCCATGCTGTCGTACTTCTAGGACACATGTTACTTGGTTGCAGCCAATAAAACTCGATCTCTGACTTCAACTAGAAGACTCTGTGTTTCTGTAAGTCCAGAACAGGGAGAACCTAGAGGTCTTCGGGTGTGGTCCCCTGGCACCACCGGGTCTCTCAAAACCCGGCACCTCAGTTGGCGCCCAACTCGAGGCGATATCAAGCGGTGACGGTCCAAGCTAGATGTTCGTGAGGAGCTTCGTGTGAAAATTCTGGAGGACGGCCAGCCACTTCAGCGACCCCTGCATGTCGACGTGGTTCCGAAGGTCTTTGCTGCGAGGTTCCCCGTGTCCTGACGGCTACGAAGGACTGCTGCCCTGACTATCGCCCTGTTTTGGACCCAGTGATCCTTGGTAGAGCGAAACGATAGACGAGTCTTCTAGTGACTTCACCGATCTTCAATACTCAGTTAAGTATAAGTGGAGCGTCTCCCAGTTCTTAGTTTGGTTCTTAGTCTTGGTATCCCAGAGATACGGTTTGTATTGGTACTTGCAAGCACCAAAACCGAGGGATTCGTGTATTCACGAAAATATCGTAATTAGATAATCCCTTGAAGTTTGAAGCTAGACTAGTGAGCAAAGATGCCTGGTCTCAGCAGACTTGGAAACTTGTTTTGTCTTGGTTGTAGTAAGGACTCCCGATTAGAGGATTCGTGTCCGGTTCCTCCGATTGGAACTCCAATATATGAGTTATATATAAAGCATGGAGTAGGTCCTATCGCGTATAATGAGGTATGGATAAAATACACCCGCAAGGATGGTGTTTTAAAATGGCCCCAACATGGTAGTTTTGACTCAGAAATATTAGACAACCTCGAGGTCAAATTGTTCAAGAAGAAAGCCCGGCCGGCGATGTTTGACTCTTTTCGCTTATGGCGCAAAGAAGCCAAACAGAGAGAAATAAAATTAGCAAAAAAGAACAAAAGAGGTATGTCAATGGTACAAGCTGCCATCGCATACAGGGATAATGAGGAAGAGCAGGAAAGTGAACAAATGCTCAGAAGCAAGAAACTAGCAATAGATAAATGCTACCCGATGTTACCACATGGGGGACAAGACTCAAAGGGTACATCCGAGAAAGATCCACTAATGTCCCATTTATTGAACTCACCACCCCCATATACATCGAGTGTTGTGGGACCCCCGAGACGTATTGTTATACCGCGCCCTGGCGCTCGAAAAGCAGCTCTTGCACAAACACCAGCTCCTCTTCAGCTGGTTCCTACTTCTCCGGCGCAGCCTTCTCAAGGGCCGCCGCCTTTGCTCCATACTCCATCTACTTCTACAACTTTGCCTACCGCTCCAACTATTAACTATGATACTACGTCTGCTACTGCCTCAACTTCCTCTGCTGTTGCTTCGATTTCCTCTTTACATCAGCCTGTCTTTTCTGGCGCATCTGCCTCGCCGCAAGCTTCTCCTTCTGTCAGACAGAGAGTGACAAGTACTGTCACTGGTCTATTCTCGCCTTTCTTCGGGTCACCTAAAACGACCCCTAAAACAGAACGTAGACAGTTGCGTAGTCAACTACCCGACTACGAGGAGAGAGAAGTGCTGAACGAGTTAGCACGCAAATGGGTTACTGATACTGTAAGGTATGATGTTCAGTCTGTCATGAAAGTCTTCAGTCAGTGGGATTCGTCCACTCAGAGATATGTATTTAAGGAGATGTGCGTGTACCTCTGGGAAGATTTACAAGACAATGACCCAAAACGCAGAATGCAGGAACTAGCCCGCATGCGATTCAAATTTTACGAAGGCATGATTGTAGGTGCCGATGTTGAAAAAGCAATGGATCTGTTGTTATCCTATAGGAGTCAGGGAAACAGCTCTAGATCATTCAATGAGGATGATGTGTCTGGTAGGAAAAAGGCGCGACAGTACCCCATGAGAGAGGTTCCTCCAGTATGGAGGGAAGGTGATGCGAATGCACAACCACCTGTTCCACCGCATTTCCAGCGAGTATGGGTACATGTCCCCTGGAAAAGATACGGAGTTTTAGCACTCAAACAGACATTACCTGATCCACGTAAAAACCCAGCAGGATATTACAAGGAGTTATCACAGACTGCCAGCTCATGTATAATGAATTTAGCAGATATAGACATGTTGTTTGGGAATGTTGTTCCGCATCCTTTATGGAGTAAAATTTGTCATGCGGATCATGATCAAGAACTAGGTGACTCATGGGCTAATATTACTGCTACTGATGCTAGACAGGTCGGTGGTTCTAAACCCGAGCCCTTAATAGCAGACCTTCCCGGTAGGATTATCGCGTACATGAAAACGTTGATGCCTGAATTACGTGTAAATTGGGACAAGCTATCTGCGTGCAAGCAGAAGAAAGATGAGAACGTGTCTGACTTTTTCACAAGATTTGAGGAGACTTTCACTGATCACAGTGGTCAGGACATGGCTACCGAGGGTGGCCAAAGATTGCTTGTAGACAAATTTGTACATAATCTGCTTCCCAAACTGTGCAATAAATTGAAAGATTCAGAGAGTGCTTGGGCTGTCTCCACGTCAGCACAGATTTTAGCCACAGCCCAGTACTACGAAAATAGGCGCAAAGACGAGCTAGATAAGACAGAGAAAAAGACTAAAGAACTAAAGACTAAAGTTCTTCTCCAGCAAGCGTATCCGCCTCGCACTCCTAGTCAGCCCAGTTATCAACAGCCACAGCAGTATTCGAGAAACGCGCAAGGGAACGAGTTTTCCCACCAGCGTTCTCCGTATGGCCCGAATCAATGTGCATATTGCAAGGAAGAGGGTCATTTCAAAAGTAATTGTCAAGCTCTTGCGCGACGCTTAAGCGGTGTTTCCGGCGCAAGAGGTAGAGGTGTTCAACAGGCTCCTAGAGGTAGGGGCCGTGGAAATTTCTCCCAGAACACCACTTCTTTTCCGCCTCAGAATTCTATGAATAGCTTTGACCAACAGAATAATGCGTCTTCCAGGTCAGCTCAGTACTATGCAGATGACTATTACGCAGAAAACGAGAATGAGGGTAATAGTTGCTAGGACAGCCATGGACAAAGAGAGGGAGTTGTTTCAGTTCCAGTAGATCAGAATGGACCTTATGTCGAGGTGATTACATCCGGAGTGTCGGAGCCATTTCTGCTGGATACTGGTGCTACGAAAAGTTCTATTATGCACTCAAAACTTCCTGGCGCACCTTTGTCCGGCGAAATGAATGTTTCAGTAGGTTTTTCTGGCGCCCCTGTTAGAAACCCGATCTCCAATCCCATGCCCCTTTCTGTTGACCCATGTGAATTAGAAGCACCCCTCATTCTTACAGCAGGTTGTGGTGAAAATTTGTTAGGTTTGGATTTACTGAAGAGATTATATGCGACCTTGTACTGTTCTCCTTCGGGAGTACAACTTACGCTTGGTAAGAGAGTGATTTCCCCGATGTATTTGTCAAAAGAAAGAATTCCGACTGAGTTGTCATCTCTTCCAGATGTACTTTGGGGGAATGGTTCTAATGATGTGGGTCATTTGGAGATAGCACCGTATGTCATAACATTAAAAGCTAATGTTAGGTTGCCACGTATTCCCCAATATAGAATATCAAACGAATGTGAAAAGGCTTTGTTAGCGATCGTCTACGATCTGATTGAGAAAGATGTCATCGAAGAGACTACAGGCAACATTTGTAACAGTCCTGTTTTGCCTGTCTTAAAGCATACAGATCCTTCACAGCCCCCTGTGTACCGATTTGTGATCGATCTAAGGGAAGTGAATAAGATCGTTGTACCGCAGTTTCCAGTCGTTCCCGACATTACTGCCTTATTGACAATGGTTCCAGCTTCAGCCAATTGGTTTTCAGTGATTGACCTGAAGAACGCTTTCTTCAGCATCCCGATTGCCGAGGAGAGCAGAGATATCTTTGGCTTTAATCTAGGAGGACGAAGCTTCCGCTTTAAACGCGCCCCTCAGGGCTACTGTGAGAGTCGAACAATATTCAGTCAGGCTCTGAAAACACAACTCGATACGATTATTCTACCTGGTGGCGCGACTCTGATCCAGTATGTAGACGATCTACTGATCGCTGCAGATACTGAAGAAATTTGCAAGCAAGCCACATTGTCATTGTTGCGTCATTTATGTGACATGAAGCACAAAGTCTCGCTTTCCAAACTACAATTTTGCCGACAAGAAGTAACCTACTTAGGTCACATCTTATCGAAGGAGGGAAGGAGACTGACCCCAGAAAGAATACAGGCGATTGCAGAACTGAGTGTCCCAAGGACACAAAGAGAAGTGCGTGCCTTCTTGGGCATCACATCGTACTGTAGACAATGGATACCGAACTTCTCACTGTTGGCCAAACCTTTGCTGGCATTAATGCGTAAAGACACACCCAATCCTTTGCCTTGGTCTGAAGATTGTCAGGCGAGTTTCCATGAGTTGCGTGAGGCATTATGTTCGGCTCCTGTGTCGGGCAACCCCGACTACAGCAAGCCGTTTACATTATACGTCCATGAGAAGGAAGGTTGCGCATTATCAGTCTTGACGCAGCACTTTGGGGACAAACAACGCCCATGTGCATATTTCTCCGCGACTCTAGATCCCGTAGCTAAGGCATTACCGAGTTGCTTGAGGGCCACTGCCGCAGCGGCTGTCTGTATTCGACAGTCCGCTGGGTTAGTCATGAATAATACTCTGACCGTTATGGTCCCACATGCAGTAGATATTTTACTAAACAGAACGAAGACACAGCATCTAACTAGTGCTCGACTATCCAGCTATGAATTGACCCTGTTAGCAAGTCACATTCACATAAAAAGGTGTGATACGCTCAACCCCGCTACGTTATTACCTATTCCAGCAAAGACAGATGAGGTCGATAAACATGATTGCTGTTTTAGGACAGAGGAAGAGACAAAAGGGAGAGTAGACTTACAGGACACTCCTCTCCCTGAATGTAATGATAATTTATGGGTTGATGGTTCATGTTTCAAGTTGCCGAATGGTGATACGACTGCAGCATATGCCGTGACGACATTACACACGATTGTAGAGACAGCTCGCATCCCCCAGAATTCTGCACAAGCAGCAGAGTTAGTCGCACTCACAAGAGCATGTGTGTTGGAAAAAGGAAAACGAGTGAACATGTACACTGATAGTCAGTACGCCTTTGGCGTAGCCCACAGTTTTGGAAGATTGTGGCGTGAACGTGGGTTCCTAACGTCGCATGGTGCAAAGATTCAACACGGCCAGCTAGTACACGACCTTCTCGAGTCACTGACCTTGCCCTTACAGGTTGCGATCGTGAAGTGCAGCGCGCACAGAAAGATTCAAGATGATGTTGGTCGAGGGAATGCATTTGCAGACGAGGTCGCGAAAGAGACTGCAAGGAACACAATGAGTCGGATGTATGTTGTAGGTCCTGCTAGATGGACCCCTGATGTGGGTATGTGTGAGGACACCATCGAAAGCGTGAAGTCCATACAAGCTGACGCGACTGAGAAAGAGGTGAATGAATGGAGAGAAAGCAAGGGTAGATTAGATGTGAATGGTTGTTGGGTCGAACTGTCAGAACATCAGCGATGGATGTTACCTAACACTTATGTGCTCGCAGTGGTGACGATGGCCCATGGAGTGGCACACGTCAGTGTGAAAGGAATATGTACGTTGTTGGCCCCAGTATGGCAGAATAGTGGTCTCCCAAAATGTGCAGAGAATCTGGTCAGAAATTGTATGGTGTGTTTGAAGCACAATCCCGGTAGAGGAACCCCAACCCCAGCTGGTCATTTTGCACCTCCAACATACCCGTTCGAGGTCTTGCAGCTCGATTTCATCCACATGGAGAGGTGTAATAACCTGAAGTATGTGCTTGTTGCCGTTTGCGCCTTCTCCAGGTGGGTAGAAGCGTACCCCCTTAAGAACAACACTGCATTGTCAACTGCCAAAGCCCTTGTCAAAGAATTCTTCCCTAGATTTGGCATGCCTAGAATTGTCTGGAGTGATAATGGAAGTGAATTTGTGGGACGAGTAATGAAGAGAGTGTGTGAGTGTCTAGGCATCCGCCAGAAGTTCCATGCTGCAAACCACCCCCAGTCGGCAGGCCTGGTAGAGTGCTATAATGGCACGTTAAAATTGAAACTGGCCAAAATCCAAGCCAGCACAGGTCTCAAGTGGCCAGACGCCCTGCCTTTAGCACTCCTGTCTACCAGGATGATTGTCCATTCCAGGTTAGGACTTAGCCCACACGAGATCGTGTTCGGGCGCCCAGCAAATATATGGGGTGTACCGAGGCCAAGGAGGCTCAGTGAAATAGAGTATCCTGCACTGTTTGACTATTTGCACGAACTGACAACTAAACTGCATGCTTTACATCAACAGGTCCACAGCTCCTCTCCACCGGCATCTGATGATCCAGGCCACGCTATCGAACCTGGCTCCTGGATCCTGATTCGCAACTTCAGACGAGCAAAGAACGAGGAGCCTCGCTGGACCGGACCTTTCCAGGTTTTGCTGTCGACCCGCTCTGCAGTACGTGTCCACGGAAAGAAACATTGGGTGCACGGCGCCCACTGCAAAAGGGTCCCGCTGCCCCTTCCATACGACCGATGGGTCCAGCAAGGAGTCGCTGACTCCGAGACTGAGTTTATACCACGTTTTGTCCCTTTCAGCGATGCACGATTAAAAGGAACTGATACCAACAAAGAGAGCGATTGCATTCTGCAAGGATCTGTACCACCGGCAAAGCAGTTGGACACTACAGAACCTGAAACATTGTTCAAAGATCACACTGTGCCTGAGAAAGAACGTTATAATCTGAGGCCAAGACCAAGGAACTGACATACCCGAATTAGTGCGATCTTCCCTTTTCCCATGAACTATTTTTGATTCCACAGCTCTCTCGCCCAGGGAACTAGCTCATTTTTGATTTTCGAACCGCCTTCCGGTTCTGCTGCTAAGGCCGCGGTTGAAGTCTGAGGAGTCCAGCCGGGGACGCCTAGGTCAACGGTTCTGGTCAGTCTGAGGGAATTACCCCGGACTGGACAGAGCGCACATCTTGGCAGAAGCAACCTCCCACCGCGGGCAGCAACCAGAGGATGGAGTTTCCGAGGGTAGAGAGACCTGCTAGACACATGACCTTTGAAAAGAAAATATGTATTGTAATGGCAAGAAGACGAACTCTGGTGTTAAGCATCTCAATGTTGTGTAGTATAATAATGTATTTAACTGGCTATGCTCTGTCCATCTTTCGAGTTCCATTCATACACAACACCCAGCTCACACCTCCTCCTACCGTTCCCACACACTCCTTCCATCCACTACCTGAACACGAGTCTGCCAGAAGACTAGAATTTGTAAATAATTCATTCGTCTTACTCCTACACCAGCACCAATCTGTTATGAATACTACGAACTGTTGGATATGTGGACTCATGCCACACACAACCGACAAGGGTATCCCTTACTTTGTCCTGCCCTTCAGTTATTTCGGTTCTTTGTGGGCTTTCCAGACCATGTTCCTGTTTTCCCTTGAACCATACGTTCGAGGGGAGAACTCAAACAATAAGGCACTAGTGGCAGGAATCCGAAATATGAGTAGAGATATCGACACAGTTAGAGCCACTCCCAAAGATGAGTTTACACCATACAGTAGATGGAACATCACCAAGTATGGGATTTCCCTAAGTGAGAACCAGAAATCAAAGAAATCCTCCCCAGTCTGGATAGTGCCCCACCGAGGTCACTTATGTCTGCAAGGTATTGGCAGGGATCCCAAAGCACAGTTGGGGAAGAGCATATGCACGGAAACATATGTGTTTGCCTCCCGAACTTCCCCTCCATTCTTGGCGGCTAAAGGCACCTATTTTGTCTGCCATGACAAAGCCTACACATGGTTGCCCTCTGACTTCTCGGGCACATGTTTTATCTCGTTTCTGCTGCCACCCACCTACACGGCCGTGGCAGATTACCATCGGACAAGGACAGTTAGGGGTGTCGTGAGTCAAGACGACACTGCGGGTCAAGAATTTGGAGACTTCACAAAGGGTTTTCTGCCATTTTGGGGGCCTATGGTGAACAGCAGGAACATTCGACAATTGACGAGAATAGTTGAGTCCGCCGTGACTGAAACGGCCGGTGCCCTTAGCAACTTGACAGCTGAGCTTCAGTCGGATCGACTTGTGACCCTTCAAAACCGGGTTGCCCTGGATGTCATACTTGCAGACCGTGGTGGTGTATGTAGAGTGATCCAATCTAGTTGCTGCATTTTCATCCCCGATAATGCTCCGACAGTGTACCAGGCCATCTCCAAGTTACACAAAATCTCTGATTCTCTTCACATAGAAAAAGGGGATTGGTCTCTGCTAGGGTGGTTCTGGGAACTGATCTCTGCCTGGGGATGGAAAACTCTGATCTTCATTGGGATGATCTTAGCCGTTCTGTTTATGTTCTGCCTGTTTGTACAGTGCGCTCCTGCAATATGTGGCCTCTGCGCCATTTCATGTGTAAGGAAGCCTGTGTCAAGGGACGAACTGAGCAACAGAATGATGCTACAGCAGCATCTTCGTGAATTCATCAATACAGATTTGGACTCTGACTAGCGTGAGTTATTGCCTAATATGAGGGCAAAAGGAGGGTCTGTGGTACTGTAAATTTGGACCCTGCTGTTCCGCAGATATCGAGGTCCAACACTCGTGTTATAAAATACCGTCGTACCATGACGAATTTGGTATCTACGAACCGGTAATGATTAGGACATCATCCCTATGCATTTGCGTCATGATTAAATGATGCTAACACCCTCAAATCTTGATTTCCGTCTCGAACCCGCAGACTCCATTTTGTAAACGGTATCCATCTTATGACTTGCCCTCATATAGTCAATTGATTAAGGCCGAGTTTGATCTGAAAGGACACGTCCACCGTAGCTGACTTCCCCATGACCTGGCCGAGCTGACTCCACTGCCTCCAGCCAAGCCTGTTTGGGCAGCTCCTCGCCCAGTGGCCGAGCCAGATATCATCAAGGCACAACATGTCATAAACCCTTCACTACATACAGACCCTGTTTTCCATACACACACACACCTGTCCATGATTCTTGTTTATGACCCGTTTTATGATGGGAGGGTGCTCGACCTTATTGGCATTTCATCGATATCTGATGGGAGTTCTGGATCTGGCGGGGTAATCCTTCACCAACTGGACATCTGAAATATGTGCTGACCAGCATGACTTCGCTCTTTGTATTATTGTGGAAATATTTGTATTGCCATTTCATAAACTTAAGAATTCTTGCCTGCAGCTGTTATTTATGTATATAAGGAGAAGTCTGGTTCTGTAAAAACGAACAGTTTCCTGAGAACTTACGGCCCGTGCTGTCGTACTTCTAGGACACATGTTACTTGGTTGCAGCCAATAAAACTCGATCTCTGACTTCAACTAGAAGACTCTGTGTTTCTGTAAGTCCAGAACAGGGAGAACCTAGAGGTCTTCGGTGTGGTCCCCTGGCACCACCGGGTCTCTAAAAACCTGGCACCTCACCATTCTAGGGGAGTTCAATTCCCATTTTGATGACTCTCTTTGTAAAGACTCAGCGCTTTCTTTGAATCTATTTCTAATTTTGGTGCAATCTCCAATCACATGGTGGGCCATATTTTAGATGGGATTTTTATTAACCACAATAATTTGGCTATTGCAAAAGTCCAGCCCCTTAGCTGGGCAGATCGCCTGGTGATTCAGTTTAATTTCTTTCTCCACAATGTTCACAATTGGAATGGGCTCTACCCTTCTGAAGCAATTACTTTGTAGGAACTTAAATAAGATCACTGCTGACTGTTGGGAATAGGCTCTTGAATCCTCCACAGCAGCCAAGGACATCTCTTTCCCCTGTTTGGCAGAAGGCTTCCAAGATTGGGTTAACGCAGCTCTGGATATTGTTGAATGGTTGCCATTAGAAGCAAACCTTCTGCACCTTGATTTCCAACAGAACTTAAGACCCTTACGCAGGAATACCGCAGACAAGAGCGGAAATTGAGGACAAATCCATACCTTAGTGAAAAAGAGAAACATAAAGTACTTCTTCTGGACCATGAACAGGCTATAGTACAGGCTAAATCATCCTTCTTTACGAAAAAAATCAGGTCAGCTAATAATTCTTCTAAGCTGCTGTTTAAGGCAGTGAAGGTGCTATTGTTGTGTGGCGTTTTAAGCTCCGAGTGAATTTTCCCGATTCATGCTCTTATATAGGTACAATTCACATTGCCCGCCTGCATGACACACAAGGCGGTACACCTGAACTCACCCGGCTACCTCACTCAGAAGTTGACAATTTCTGGCAGCTCTAGAAACACTACAGGCACAAACAATCTTCTGCTGAAGCCTCGAAGATTCCGGAAGGAAAAAATGTATAAACGCTCCTTCTCAGGAATGGCACCCAGGATCTGGAACTCACTCCCTCCCGAAACCAGGCTCATCTCCTCCACTACACTTTTTAAGAAAGAAGTAAAAGCTATCCTCATTGCTTAATACACTTGAACTATTATTTCGGACCCTTTAAAGACTCTGCACCGATCTGTACTACTTGTTCGATCCCTTTGCTTATTTGTATTACTTGTATTATCGACTTACATGATTGTCTTTGCTCCCACCTATTTGTACTGTTAGCTTTATTGACTTACCTGTTTGACTATGCTCCCTCATGTACCTACCCCAGCCCACTTATTACCTACAACTACGCTATGCCTAATTGGCCTGTTATTCACTCTCCTGTTCGCACCCCTTCTTTGTAAAGCGCTCTGATATCTGCAAAGATCTTGTTCGCGCTATATAAAACTTTCAAAATAAAAAAGATAAATAAATTATATAGGCATAGATATCAAGCCATTATTTAGGCATACACCATGCAACCCAAATACAGGCATGGCTACTTCCACCCGTACCAAACGTCGCAACGATTTCTTGGGAAACCAGCTTAAGCAGTTAGGGAACTTCTCCTTGCTTAAATATTGATTTGTCCAAGTACTCAGTTACTTTACAAAGAACAACTAGTCCCTAGGGGCTCTTTCCTGATTTTCATATGCCCGACAGCATGTCAAACTATGGCATTCTTAAACACCTTCAAGGTATAAATATACCTTCACTTGCTCTAGCAAGATACGGTGGTTTGGAGCAGTTCGACGATCTACTTGCCCGACGCAGCTCGCTACAGCAAGTGCAGAAGGAAGCTGACTCTCCAGCTGACGCACTGATCAAGAGGCTGCCTTTCTCCTGCCGAGAATCCAGCTCCAGTGTTTTCGGCTCCCCTTGCGGGGTGTTGGGAAATCGAGTCCCAAGACAGAGATACCAGACCTTCTTCATTCTGACCCAGGTATGGAGCTGATTAGAACCTAGAGAAAACTTTGGTAGATTCTTGGCAAAAACAACTAAACAAAACCAACTAAACCTATGCTACACAATACTTACTTCTTCCCTCCTACTAGACGTAGGTTAGGTACATTGGAGTAGGCGTATTTTAGAAGCACCAGTTGAGTATTTTAGTCAATGTTATTTATGTATGTATTTTTATATAGCTTAGAAACCATGAAATGCTCTTACTGTATTATTTTATAATACTATTCTCGCTGTACGCATTATACTTTACAGTCTGCAAAACAATTGTAGCAGTTCACTTCTCTTGCATGAGAAAGAAGACTGTTCAACAAACCCTTTTATTCAAAATGCCTGTCTCTCTATTTCTCTGCAACTCTGTTGAAACGAAGCATTCACGATTGACTGAGTGAAATACTTATCTATTGTTTCCGCGACTCTGAGAGATATATTCTTATTCTTGGGAAACAAAATTGTCATGTTTATGTGGTTGTCAGAAACTAATCCCATCTGGTGTATTCGAGAAAGTTTCTAGTGACCTCTGAGGTAGCTGGCACACAAACAATTAAGTTTAGTATATTCAATAGAGACCTAGTTGACCTCAGTCCTAGGTCTAATCTATAGGATATATTATTCCAATGCACAGAGCCTATTGGGAATATAGGAACTACACTACATGGTGCCCAATGTGGGGCAAGGCACTAATTTAACACTAGATACTAAAGTAACTCAGTTGTGCTTTTCTCAGACAACGCCTTTTCCCGTAATACTCCAATAGACGTCTGGAGTGGATAAAGGGATAATATCTGCCATAGCTGAGTAGGATGAAAATCCTATGTATTAGTTTTTGGTTTTTCAACGTTGAAGGATACAGTGTTCTAAAATATTGTGCACCTTATCTTTGTTTCCTTGAAACTTGCTTTGCAAACTTTCAGTCAACAAAATGTCGGATAGCGACACTGAGAATGGTAGAGCTACAGGTGGCAACACCGTACAAGATTTAAACTTTACAGGTCTAAAAGAGACCTTCTATAAGCATTCCAGAAACTTGAAGGAAAGCCATCACTCTAAAACGTATACGAAATGGCCTATCATCTAGAGGTGGTAGGGTAGTTTTTGTGATAGAGGCACATGAATATCACCAGACAGAGGTATTCTATTCATGAATAGTCTTCCCTGAAGCAAATCCAGGAACAAAAGTGTTTCACTTATACAAAGAAGATGAACCACCAGAGGAATACATTCCTTTAGAGGACATTGAAATTCCACTAACATACCAAGAGCATGCGCTCTGGTTTAAAGGCATCCTAAAAAATATACATCACATTACCAGGCTCGGTCCACTAGGTAGACCAGGAGCAACATGGCTAGCTTTAGCCAACTACAGACCTGACCGTGACATTGAAGCAATGTCAGACGATGAATTACTAGGTAATATACAGAATTTAGTAGAATTATATAGTTAAAGGTCTTCAGTGTTTAATTTGTAAAATATGAAGTGCAGGTGCTCACATTTTATTTGAGGCCACACCTACTTTTTTCGGCTCCACCTATTTCCTCCACTGGCTCCACCCACTCGATTAGCTCCACCCACATCCTAAACTGACACTGCTAAAAGTCAGATGTAATAACCGAGTCTTTAGGTAGGTCTGACCTGCTGACCCTAGGACTCTGGAACTTAGATACTTGGTAATGCTTTACCTTCCACACATCCTGTTTCAGGACTTCTCTAGTTTGTTCTGCATTACAGAGCGCTGCTGGCAGGCACCGTGGCACGAATAGTGTTAAACAATCTGATCGTTCATATTGTGAAAACAAAAACAACTTCAAGAAAAAATCTGTACTGCCCAGGTGCAGATTTCCACAACACTGTAAAATCGTGCCGTAACATTTGCACAACAACTAACACCAAAAACATATGGGCTGCCTTTGTGTATGGTGCACACGCAATGACCACGGAGTACCCTCTTCTCCAGACTCTCAGTCCGCCCACCTGATTTAGAGGTGGACGGACCATCAGGTGACCGCTGATGGAGTAAACCTTATGCTCTCAGTTAGTACCATCGGAGGCAAGCCATTCGCCCGCCCTGTATAAAGTGGGCAGTCGGATGGCTGTTTTTTACTGTCAGTCACCGCCATCTTGCCCAGCTCAACCTGTAAAATCAGTTAATTTTGAGACTGAGACAGCTCGTCCACCTATGTCACTGGCGTAACTTCTCGCCTTCACATCTTTGCCTGTCACTCTGAATAGGTCTAAAAGCATTTGATATAAACGGCGACTTTACATGGAATGTGCATAGGGAAAATCAAATTAAACGAAAACAGAAATAAAGACAACGCGGTATATGTTTTGTACTTTCTAAAAACGAGAAGAGACATGTTAAATGTTATACGTAGATTATTTTGCATGTCAATGAAACCAATGGCTTTTACAGAAATTGTATGTAGAAAATGTTGCTGTACATTATTAGTGGGTGACCCATCAATTTGTTGTTGACTGGAGTCATGTGAGAGACCACCAGAAAGTGAAACCAATCCAACCTGTATTTCGTGGGGAACGAACGGGCCGGCCAGAGAAGAAGTTAAGAGTTGAGACAAAGTGCTGCGATTGTGAAACTAATTCCTGCGTGGCCGCCGCTGCTGCTGCTGTCCAGCTATACACATGGGGATGCCACAAACACTGCAAGGAAAGAATTTGCCAATTTCATAACTTATCTTCTTTGAGATTTTCCTAGTCAGTGAATGAATATTCTTTTGTGTAGCTCTTTGACATTTCTAAGTGCAGTAAATAGTACGTGCCGCTATTTCACAATGTAAGAATCCTTAATTGCCCTACTGCGCAATGTGGAAAAGCAAAGGAAGCATTTCCAGGGATCAAACATGGGATTTAAAGATCATGAGCAATGTCATCAGCGAGCGCCTAAATCACAGTGCTAAGGGTTTGACTGGCTCATTCAACTATAGGCGCTAGCACGAATAAATACTTACATGACAATACATACAATCCAGAAGTGAGACATGATAGCCAGGGCTTTAAGTGGGAGGAAAAAACTGTAGAGTCTCTCGAAGGGGCGTGGCAGATATATTTAGGGCGTGACATAAAAGGCAGTGAAGGATGGTACTGCTGCAGAGTTCAGATTTATTTTTTTCATCCTGAAAAATGGAGAGCCCGATAGGGACCTGTCTCACCACCTGCTTGGCAGGACCTGGCACACTTTGACTTCAAGCCCTGATGATTGCTCCATAATAGCCTAGAAGCACGCCTGAAAGTTTCCTGGCACTTTGGAAATCTCCTTCTCAAGTTACAGTGAGTCACGGGACCCAGATAAAACCTCTTCAAGAGAAAACCAATGCGAGACCCGAATCTCCAGGAGAAATTGAGGCTTCGTCGAAAAGAAGTTTAAGAAAGAATTGCAGAAAGAGGACAATAAAGCGGCTGCCTGTGCGAACACGCTGAGCAGGGCCTTCCTTCGCTTTCTCTCTACATCTACAACAGTCAACGTATAGAGTAGTACTATTAAGTGAGTCTTCTTAACCCCGGCAGGTCCGTACTGCGGCCTGTGCCCCCACCCCACCCTATTGAAAAATCACTTGATTAGTACTGTTAAGTCTTCTTAACCCCGGCAGGCAGCAGGTCCATACTGCAGCCGGTGCCGCCGCCCTACCCTATTGAAAAATCACATGATTGTGAGGATGATTGGCATTGGTTTTTTAACTAAGGTGATCGATAGTAACTTACTTAGGGACTAGGGCTACTTTCTCTCAGCTCAAATTCTGCGAGGCGCTGACTAAAGGGGGGAACCCTGGGGGGGACGACGCTGACACGGCCAATACTAATCTTTGCAAACGCATTAATGAGGCACTGGATTGCACAGCTCCTCTTCTAAAAGCCAAATCTGATGGCCGTGTTCAAAAAACTGCCCCATGGTTCAACGATGAATTAAGAGTCTTGAAAACCACACTGAAGAGAACCGAAAGAGAATGGCGCAGGACTCTCTCCAAAGAAACCAGAATCGCCTACTTGACTGAGAGGCGACTTTACCACGGCCTAATTAGAAAGTCTAAAACAGCATATTATACGTCCAGAATCAGTGAAGCTGGTAATTCAGTGAAGGAGCTGTTTTTGCTCTACAAAACTCTTTCGAGCGGAAAACCAGCCACTGTCTCAGACGACTGTTCGCCCGAATCGTGCGATAAAATTGCAGACTTTTTTTCAGAAAAAATAGCCAAAATCTACTCGGCATTTCCAACGCAGCCCATAACGGGGACAGAATTTGTCGAAAGCCCAAGGGAATGGGGAGACAGACACAGACTGACCAACTTTGTCACCCCGCCTCCAGAAGATCTCCTAAAAATCTGCAAATCTGTGAGGTCGGGTTCTCCACGGGACCCTACCACACCTAAACGTCTGGCAGATAGTCTGGTGGTATTGGAACCTTACATCAGACATCTATTAGACGTGTCTTTTAGCACCAAGACCGTACCGAAAGATTGGAAAAAGGCGGTGGTTCTACCCCTAAGGAAGAAACCAACCATCAGCTTTGAGAAACTAGAGAACCTCCGTCCAATTTCACTCCTACCCTACCTGGCAAAAGTATCCGAAAAAACAGTCAATATGCAATTGATGGACTTCATGGAAAAGGCTGCCTTATTACATGATACTCAATTCGTCTTCCGTCCCCGCCACTCAACAGTGGTGGAGACCCTACGTCAGGGGGCGGATGAGGGTCACACCATGGCCCTCATCCTATTGGACCTGAGTGCAGCATTCAACACTGTAGCTCACGCCAACTTGCTACAGTGTCTGAATAACGGAGGAATATCTGAAGCTGCACTCCAATGGATCCAATCCTTCCTGACTGGGAGAAGCTTTCAAGTCCGCCAGGGTGACTACTACTCTAGAGACATAGGATTGGGCCAGGGCGTTCCCCAGGGATCGTCCCTGAGCCCAACCTTGTTTAATCTTTATGTCTCTCCAGTGGCTCAGATTGCGTGAGTCATGGATTGAACATTGTGTCCTACGTCGATGACACGCAGCTGGTCATCTCCCTCTCACGTGCACCCGGACTTGTTATGGACAGTTTCAGGACCTGCATGCAAGATCTTGCAACCTGGATGTCCACCAACTGCCTGAAATTAAACGGCAACAAGACCGAGGTGCTCGTAGTGGGGGAGAATCCATCTGTCTGGTCATCGGCGTGGTGGCCCCGATGCCTAGGTGAGGCTCCTATGCCCCGTCAGGAAGTTAAAAACCTTGGTGTGTGGCTCGATGCTGATCTGTTTTTTGGACCCCAAATAGACTGAGTGGCGGGTGTCTGTTTCAGCATTTTAAAAACCCTACGGAAGGTCCTTGCTCTCCTTCCTATGTCCGCCCGGAGAACGCTGGTACATGCCCTCGTTACATCACGCCTGGACTACAGCAACCTATTGTACCTGGGAGACACCTGCAAGGCAATAAATCGCCTCCAGGTATTACAGAATGCGGCAGCCCGCCTCATCTTAAAAACCCCAAAAAGATCGGATTCCAAAGCTGCCCTTCAGACCCTCCATTGGTTGCCAGTGAGAAGCAGAGTGGAATTTAAAGCCCTCTGTACCTGTCACAGTATTCTTGCTAAGAAAGCGCCAACACCACTTCAGAACTTAGTTACCAAGTATGTTCCATCACGCGCTCTGCGCTCCTCACAAGGAGGCCTACTTAAGATCCCTAGGGTTAAAAGGGCCTGCATGGGTGGACGCTCTTTTCGCCATTTGGTAGCGAAGAGTTGGAACGCCCTGCCTCTTAATCTCCGCCTAGACCCATCTGAATCCAGCTTCCGGAAGAACTTAAAAACACACCTGTTTTCAAGATAATTGGGCTCACTCCTTACTACTGCTGTGTGGTTTTCAGTTGTAGCGCGGGGACACGCTTCTTAGCGTAACCAAGCGCTTTATAAACCTCCCTTATATATTATATATAGACAGGATGGGTGCTACTCCTGCTGCTTAATTGGCAACCAGGCACTCTCCACAGTATGGCTGATCAACACCCGGCTCAACCAAGCCACAACTGTCGGTCCAGGCCTCGGGCGGTGGGGGCCAGGGGCAACTTGAATGCGATGACTGACTGCAGGTCGTGGTGAGCGAGCTGCCTGTTGCGCGCTACAGTGGTTATGCTGGGGTGTGGCAATTTGTAAAAAAAACTGCGCATGTTGCCGCACAGCCCCTAACCCATCCACCAAAATCCAGCCCAAAAAACGCCCAAAGTGTCCTCCTCCGGCCCGCGGCCCACCCCAGCAGCAACAAGTAAGTGGCTAAGGCGGCTCCGCGGCGCCGCCATCAATCAAGATTCAATTTCAACACAGTTTAAATATATATAAACAGTAATTCTTAGAATCAGACTACAGTGTGAGTGTGGCTCTGGACTGTGTCTGACTCACTCACTCCATGGAGAGGTGATTGCGATGCACAAATTAATCCCTGAAGGTCTTTAATAAAAACACTCCTAATCCTCCTAAAAAGAAGTGGGAGAATACTAAACAAACTTCCAAAGAGAAGCGTTCTCAATCCCGAGGTAGGTCGCCTCAAAAGGAGCCCTCTGTAGGGAGGTATAACCTCAGAATAGGGATAATTTGAGAAAACCTGATGGATATCAAGATACTGATACACGTTCCTCTCATACCTTTCAGACTTACTCACAGAAACTCGAAAGAAGAGGACGGTCAGAACAAAAGGAAGAACGCGTGAAGTCCAAAGACGATCAACATGTTCCGAAAAATAAGAAAACTCAATCCACCAAAAAGAAAGTAGCAGGTCTAAAAATCGGACATGCCGAGGATCTTGAGGACACAACTCAAGAACGGGGAATGGGTTCAAACGATGTTGGACAGCGCAGCAGAAGTCACCATGGCTCGCAAGAACTTGAAGGATCATCTGGAGACAGTGGACTTGAATGAGTACATCCAAGTTGAAACTGCAGATACCAGGGTTAGTGTCCCACATAAGTTATATGAAGTAGCACTCCGGATGGAGGGTGACATCAACCAACTCAAAGGCAGTACCCAGTTAAGCAAGAAGCAAAAAACAAGTCAGGAAGATATTAGATCAACTTGAATACCAAGGGTTGATTGAAACATGCACCTCGTCCATGAGCAATCCTTTGTTTCCTGTCTCCAAACCAGACAATACATATCGTCTAGTCTTGGACTACAGACATCTAAACTCTTGTTGCAAAACTTTTGCAGTGCAAACTGTAATGATTTTAAGTAATCGCACAGTTCATTAATAAACTTCTTCCAACTGCACACAGTGCAGCACTAATGAATAACATTGTGCGTAAAAAATATAAAACCCATTTAGATATTTATAACGGTTTCTTATTTTAAAACACTGCACATGAAAGTAGGTATTTGACCGCTTTCTCCATTTTGGGGACACAGTGTCAATTCTGTTGTCTCCCCCAGGGATTCAAGAATTGTCCAGGGTTATTTTCAGTCAGAGTAACAGAGTTACTACAAACCTATGATGATGAGGCATTATCATATGTCGATGACATCTATCTAACAAACGATGACTTGTATAGGCACTTGAACTGGGTGAACACCATCATACTTGGCTTCGCCTCCGAAGGGTACAAATTCAATTTTAAGAAATCAAGAATTGCCCACCTCAACGTCCTTTTTCTAGAATATGAACTTTCAAGTGAAGGCAAAAGCCTGGCAGCAAACTTTCTAGAGAAGTGTGTGCAGCTCCAACCTCCATAAACGTTGAAAAACTTACAGTCGATTTTAGGTTTCCTAAATTTTGGAAGAACTTACATTCTAAACTACGCAGAAACCGTTAAACCTCTCTAAGAATTAATTAAACCTGATTTCAAAACAGTTAATTGGACTCAAAAACACACAGAAATTGTGCGTTCATTGCAAATAGACATGTTAGCAACAAAACATTTATAAACACCATGAACGTACGCAACTCATTGATCCAAATCATTCCAGGACAATGCAGATTCACATACTTAACCTTTAATGAAGGAGAAAAAGTTCCAATAACTTACAAATCACATTTGTATACACAAGCAGAAATGAAATTCACTTCAACAGAAAAAATTCTGACAGCGGTTCAAACTGCAGTAGCAAAAGAGAGAACCCTCACACAGGGTAAGCGCATAATGGGCGTTACTCCTGTACCTGCCTTAGAAGCAGTGTCAAAAGCGAGCATTCCCAATGCTATAGCTTTACATCCAAGATGGATACAATGGGTTAATTTTCTTGCTGCAACAGACGTTGAATACGTTTTTACCCCTTAGTTGAAAACACAAGCATTTCTACAATACAAACAAGAATGTCCCCTGCCTACTGAGATTCTGCCTCTAGAACAGTATGAATATATAATTTATACTGAAGGATCAGCCCAACCCGCTACGGGGGATAAGCAAGCTTATAGTGCTGCGTGCGTGGTTGTTAAAGGTCGCTGGCACGATGGTAAATTCTGACCTATGGTTACTAAAACGCAATCTCTAGGAAATTGTACAGCTCAGCGAGCTGAACTCCAAGCATTCAAGATGGTGCTTGAAAATACTGATCGCGAATTCCCCACACTCATAGTGTGCGATTCGTATTACTGCATTCAATCTTGCAATGAATACTTGCAAAACTGGATTCAAAATGGTTACAAACATGCAAAAGGTGGCACAATCAAGCATAAGTTGCTATGGGAACAAGTAGTTCAGTTACGACAAGAACTACAAAAGACACACATGATACATACACTGAGTCATCAACCTGATGGCGTTCACATTGCAGGGAATTCATTGGCTGATGAAGTTGCGAAGGAAGCTGTGCAAACGGCTTCTGTAGCTGCAATCACTCATTCAAAAACGAAAATAGTCGGCGAAATAATGCAGGCTGTCACTGCTTCAAGCAAAGACAGTGGTAAAACATTACCAAAAGGCTTTCCAGTCAAATACTCATACATAACTGATGCAAATAATGTTCCGTTTGCGCGAATCCGTGGAGTGGGGGATAGAGTAATTCCAAACACGGAACATAGATTAGGAGTAATCTAAGCAGCACATGAAGGGCTTGCCTCTGCACATGCAGGTGTTTCCGCCACAGTGTCGTTATTAAAACAGCGATACTGGTGGCCACGCATGAGTAAACAAACCAGAAACTATGTTTTGGAATGTGAAATCTGCCAGAAGATGAAAGTGTCTACAGTGAAACGTCCTGCGCAAATGCCCCTATTGATTTCAGACAAACCATTATCTTGTGTTTACCTGGACCACTGCTGTCCCTTACAGAGGGATCGTAACTACAAATATATCATGGTCACAGTGGATTTGTGCTCAAGATTCATTTGGATGTGGCCTCAGCGCTCGGCTGACGCTCGAACTGTTATAAAAGATTTGCGAGTCTTAATCTGTCCGGTATTGCTCCACAGAATCCGGTTGTAGTATATAATGGTCCACCTCCAAACGTCACAAACACTCTAGTTGTATATACACAGAGTATTTGAGCCATTAGGCGAGGGAAAAAAGGAAGGGGTAGGGAAGGGACTGCTGGGAAAGGGGAAAACCTGAAACAACAAAGCATACACTTAGAAACAAAGCTTTTAACATCAGACTACTCTCATATGATCTCACTGAATGATATATTATACCTGATAAGATAAGATAACATGAACATCTGTTGAAACGCCTCCTCATTCACCACCTGTCTTGATTTTGTTTTGCCTAGTGAAAACATAAACAAAGCTCAGAATTCACACTTAATCACATATGCCCTATATATGCGAAATATGGAAACACCCTCCTTCATACCATGCCAAGAGTAATGGGATTGCAAAGGACAACTGGATTCTGTTAGCCACTGTTCCACAAAAGAAAAGAAAGACTTATACTCCTTAGAGAGGAACTGATAAATAAAAAATAGCCCAATGGCTTCTCAGACACGGTGGTGTGTAGGGAGCAAGAACCACAACACTCCGCTCTGAATAACAACAGGAATAAGGTATCCTCATTTCTCCAATAGTAAAGGTTATAGTACATATATGAAACGGAGCAATCCAAACAAAAGTGAAGCACCTCCTTTATGTAGAAAGACCATGTCCTGACATAAGGAACACAGTAGTGAGGAGGCCTACCCTCAGCACTCCGCTTCCTTAAAGAAATGTTTAAACCAACAACAGACCCACACGGTAGCGCGTAGTTGCGACCACTACGGCGCTCCTCTGGGATCCAAAGTACCAATAATTTCCCAGAGGGGTACTGCCAAGATAAGAAGCTTCTAGGAGTTAAACTTCACTCCTAAATGAAGCAGAACGGCAACGCATAGCAAGAACTACCGCACTCCGCTCATAAGTCAATCTCCAGACGGAAACGCGGCAGAAGGCAACGCTTTCCGTAATTGAACTGTTCCTAAGTCCCCGGTCCTACCTCGAGTCGGGGAATCTGGTAGTTGGATCACCGCAGAACTCCGATGCCGGGAATCACCGGCGACGTGCAAGAGCTTCCCCTTCACAGGAAACTGACGAATCTCCCAGAATTACACGCAACAGGAAGCGTGTCTCTGGGATTCAAATACCTCCCCTCACCGAGCAGTCTGGGAATTGTAGTCTTACAGCATCTAGTCTAGTTTCTTGCCGTATTACACGTGATTACCCACACAGCATTGTAGGCGCAACTCATGAAAACCTGACATAATTAGCACATACGCAGTCGGCACGCTACATTCTAACCAGGGTCCTGCATTTAGCTCTCAAGCTTACAAGGAGGCCATGGTCAAATTGGGCGTTGCATTCTGGTACTCTAGTCCATTTCATCCTGAGGGAAAATCGGTAGTGGAGAGAAAAAAACGGGGCATAAAGCAATCTATAACAGCTAGGGTATTATGCTCAGGTCACGGGTGGGTCAAACATCTAATAAGCATCCAACGTAGTCTTAATAATCTGCCAAGAAGTTCTCTAGGGGATTCACTCCATATGAAATGCTTTTTGGAACAAGAATGATTATCTCAAATATCGATTGTCACACTTCTGTGGTAGAACAAAAACCCTTTGATATCAAAGACTGTTTGGCTGTTTACAGGACTTAAATGAAATAAGAAAAAGCCAAAGTAACATGTTCCTGAAGCCAACGACCACTGAAGAAAAACCATCTGTCCCAGCAAGGCCTGTCTGGATTCCAAAGATTTGGGATCTAGTCAGAGAAAAGATCGCGGACAAGAAGGAATTTGGGCCTTCTTACAGACAACTAACCTGTCCTAGCCATCCACGGCTCAAGAACAGTATTACTGCCGCTCCATTATGGTAAAAAGGAGAACAGGTTTGTGTCCATTGACCTGGTAAAACCACATCATGTGGCCGATCATAAGCAGAAGGTCAAGTGGACTCCAAAGATGTAGCAGATGCCCGAATCTGGCTACTATCCAAGAGGTTCAAACTGAGAGACTCATCACTTTTGAAGAATCTGCAGTGCGAAAAGAAGCACTATGCAACAAAGCCATGGAACTTGTACCTCTTGAGACCCAAATAACAGTTCATCAAGAAAGGCCTGTCTACAATGAAATAGCAACTGACTATACAAACGTAACAAGTGATCAAGTGGTTCCAGCGATTTCAACGAATCCTGATGCAATCCTTACATTTGACAGAACTGCCTCTCGCTACTTCATTAACTTTGATGCGTTTTCTGAGGATCCCAGTGTGCCTGAAACAACGCCAGCTAAAAGAACTTTTAGAGAACAAGCCACAGAACTTTTTCATCACCTGGAAAAAACGGTCCTGGTTTCACCATGGATTGAACGTTGGATTGTGTTGGGTGTACTTTTTCTTCTACTTTGGTTGACTCTTGTATTTACTTTGGGAATGCAGACACATGGAATATATGTTAAAAAGGACACAGCAAGTAAGAACATCAACTTACTCCTCAAGCCACACAAATCATCTCATCGTGAAGAAAGAGACTTGTCATCAGTGAAGATCACAGCTGTTCCTATACCTTGTGGTATAGCTTGGGACAGAACTGAATATGACTTTCTTGGTCCAGCGGAGCTGTTGAAGATTCCACACCAGTTCAAGATTTCCTTGAATGACTTTGTTTCATCTAGTACCTTTTCTGATGATTGGGACTTATAATATGATGTCGGACTTAGAAATGTCTGCAAAATTTACAAATCATGAATACTTAGAAGGTTCATCAGATTATGAACAAATGTATTGTTATAATCACTATGGTCATCATTTCTTGCACATATCGGCAAATCCTAGAAATGTCTTGAAATATAACCAATGGGAACATTGTCCTACGCCACCAAAGGGTAGCACAAAAACATTTAATGGCAAATTTCCATACTTTTCAGGTTTTAATGTTTCAAATCCAGAATCATTTTACTTTAAAAAGGTTAATACGACAGGAATGAAAAGTATGTTGAAAAATACAAAGCAAATTTATTCTGCTGCCTTTTATGCACAGCTGTTTTCGTTAGGTTTTGACTTTTGGAAAGATAACATAGAGACAAAAACTGTCTGGGGCACAAAAGACTGGCAAGTACAGGGATTAGAAGCTTTATTTACAGCCTGCAACATACCAGAGCAAATAATGTTTTTGAATGACATTGTCCAACAGACATCTTGTCTTGGGTTAGCCAAGATCAAGGATTTAAACAAAACCGTCCATACCTACACCTACACCTGATAGCAGTAACACTTCACAACAGAACAGATCCAGATTGGAAAAAATGGTTAATCTGGCCCACAGGCACAAACATCTGTCAAGATAGATTCCTGAATTAGACACAAGGGTTCACATTCACTAGGCCAGATCCAAGATATGTTCGGAGACAGCAGCCAGGAATAGTAACGACATACAGTGTAGGGAAACTGTGCCTTGAATGGCTACAAAAGTCTACACTAAAGGAAGTAAAGCAACACTTATCTTTACTTAAAGATGGCTCTGATCTGAGGGACTTCTTACAAGGACCTACTAAACCGTGTCATAAATGTTTTATATACGCCGGTATCTATGCTCTGTATAATGAAGCATGGAAGATTACGCAAGCAGAGACTGCTGAACGAATACGATAAATTGATCATATTAATTTAGAGAAATCTCTCTCTGTAGTTGACAATAGGTTAACAACTCTGTCATACAGGATATATTCTTTGGACAGCATAGTGTCCTCTGCCATAGACATAATGGAACAGGACTTGGTCATATTGCAACATGGTCAGTTGCAACTGCGTTCTATAATGCTATTAGGCTGGACATTACAAAACCTTCATTCAGGCTATGTGCCTTGGCGTTTAATCAACACTACGTCACTGTTT